>NC_136501.1:39165607-39190607 GCF_053919585.1 Euprymna scolopes
CATTAAAAAAACTATTTCAAAACAAAAAAAAACATGAACTAAACTTTTATTGACTATGGTAACATTTATTTCTTGTATATTTATTTTTTCGGATAGTCGTTTGTTGGCTTTTCTGCTAAACACTCTTACTAAATAATATCGACGAAATATAAAAAAAACAAAAGAAACAAAAACAGTTTTGAAAAATAATGAAGCTTTACTTACTTTAGTAAAATAATCCGAAACAGCAAAATAAGATATTAAAAAGTAAACACGTAATTACTTCAGTTTTTTAAAGCAAAGAATCGATATAAATATGAATAAGAAGAAAATTGCGCCATTTTCAAGCAGAACAGCTTCGTTTCAGTTTTACAGTATCGAACGGTGTAGTATTGCGAGGTCGGATTCAGGGTTGTACTATTGTAATGTAAAGAACACACAGAAAGAGTTGTAATCAACTGAATTCCTTCTAGTACACTGACAAAAAAAGCTTTAACAGATATATAAATAAAATAAAAAAGTTATGCAAATGTTTTTAAAAAGACACGTAATCACGTGAGCAGGATTTTTCCCTTCTTTTGACACGATAACAAGTAACGTTCTTATTTTTTATTATTTATCTATTTATCTATTTTCGAAAGAGTGCCACGTGCAAGTGGAGAAGGAAAAAAAAGAGTTATGCAAAATTTATGTCGAAAATCGTCTAAAGTTCCGACTTTTACTTTAATAAAAACGTGAATTTATGAGGTGAATTTATTCGACACAGTATGATTCAACTCAAAACATAAATAAAGGCTAACGTGAATTAAGATTAAAGTTATGGTGTTATTGTGGACCCTCACCCCTTTTAAAAAAATCTTGTTAAACTTTGTGACATATTTATATTCTATGGACGTCATATATATATACTAGCAAAAGTACCCCTCGTTGACTGTGTTCAAAAACAACCTACAGAAAATGGACTCTGATTTATGAAAGTATGATAGGTTATGAAAAGGAAGGGTTATAAAGAGATAGCTTCGAATTTGGGGGTATCAAAACCAAAGCAAAATATGATGAAAGTAAAAATAAAATAGATACACCCCATAATTTATTATACTATACCTGTTCACACTGAAACACTTATCACAATATTCTGTGGATCTGTTGTAACGTGCATCCAGGAGATAAGCGCCCGCGTGTTTGCGTGTTGTGTGGGTATGTGGGAGAGACGGACGAGGGGAAAAGACTTACCTCGAGACCAGCTCGGCGTGACCGACCGAAAATACAAAAGAAAGACCAAGATGGCGGCCGCCGTCTTTTGTAAAGTACGATGTCTCGCAAAGTCACACGAATTCTCGCAATATGCAAATTTAGCCGGCCTACACCGACGATAAAAGCGGGTGATGAAAAAGACGTGGGGAGAGCGACGATTGAATTGGTCGGGGAATCGTGTTGCTGTTGCTTCTCGTGCCGTGTGAGGATATTTTACCGCTGTTGGGTCCGGTCTGAGTAACCGTTCGCGTCCGTCTAGGCACCTTGCTAGTTGGATTCCGAGCAGAACCGGTGTATAATGGTTATTGAATTGCTGCAACATTTATAACATCTTTTCCTGAACTTACCGTGTTAAAGAGAGAGAGAGTCGGTCGCCATCTTGAATTTTTCTTATACATCTACAGAGGGCGCAGTAATTCTTTTTTTTAAAGGACTTTCCTTACACATTTTGTTACAAGCTATTTCGGCAATTTGGACTCTAGGACTATGACCGAGTCGAAATTCAACTTAAAGCTCATACCCGAGTTTGACGGGTCCACGTCCATCGTCGACTGGGTTGAAAGGGCCGAGCTGACGTGCGACCTTTGTGAGGTGAAAAGGGTACACACTGTGATTCCCCTGAGATTGGCTGGGGGTGCCTTGAGTGTATATCAGCAACTCAGTGCTGCCGAAAAGGGAGATGTCACCGCAATTAAAGCTGCGCTGTACAAGGCATTTGCCATGGATCCTTGTACGGCCTATGAAAAATTTGCTTCCCGAAAACTTCTACCGGAGGAAAGCGTGGACGTTTTCTTCGCGGAGTTAAAGAAACTCGCAGTCCTGTTCGGTGGAGGGGTGTCGGAGCGGACGCTCGCGTACGCGTTTGTGGCGGGCCTTCCCACTCGGGTGAAGCAGCTACTGAGAGCCTCAACCAGCGTTTCAACAACGATCATGGAACACTTGATGGAACGTGCTCGAGCCATCATCAAAGATGAGGAGGACCTAGGGGAACCAGTTGTGATGGCGACACAGACAGGCCAGATTGGCGCTCGGGAGATTCCGAATCAGAACCCTACACATTTTGTTACATCTGTATTAAAAAACATTGTTAAACTTTGTGGCATATTTCCATTCTATGGAGGTTAGGTGTGAACGAACACTCCATAATTTTATTATACCATATTTCTTCAAACTGAAACATAATTATCAAAGTATACTTACGCAGATAGATATGAAAAGTCTTTATTAAAGTTTGTGCCTGTTTCCATTCTATGGAAGCCAAGCGCGAACGCAACCCCCACAATTTTATTATACCATCCCTATTTAAGTTGAAACATACTTATCAAAATATTCTTATGTACATCTATATCAAAAACACTTGTAAACGTTTTTTTTTTTAATTTTTTATTTCCATACTTTGTGGACCAGGCGCGAACGCAGATCCCACAATTTTAATGAACCACCGTTCTGCCAGATAAAACATACCCATTCCTGTGTCTCGATAATCTTCTATCATTATATGTAATGAGTTTTTTTAAATAGTCAACCATATAGGAGCCTATTCGTGACGAGACACACACACACACATACATTGACATTCAACTTTATATATATATATATATATATATATATATATATATATATATATATATATATATATGAGTGGGGTCATCAACAATTGTTATGTTTTTATATACGTGTTTTATTATTTGATATTTTCATTTCTCAAATTATTGAAATAATTATTCGAATTAATTTTAATACATTTCGGTCTATTTATTTATTTATTTTTTTAAAAACGTCCACCTCAGAACTTTTGTAAAAAATTATGTTTTGGAAAACCCATTTTGAGGATAAATGCTTTTTCCAATCAACAGAAAAAAATAACACGATTAAATGAATTGTAAAATTTAACCTAAGAATTGGAAACTTTATACTTGATTTCTTTAGTGATGATGAAGAATGTTCATCTATATTTCAATGTTAGCCCCATTAGTATCATACATTGTAGAAACTAGGCGTCAAAGAATGAAAGCGTTAATATCAATTATATACGTGTATATCTAAAAACATAAATCCAAATCTTTTCTATATTAAACTCGAAACATTTATTTTTTCTTAATCAAACATACTGCCATAAGCATTTCGTATCGCTAGTATTTTACATTATGGTAACATTTGCTTTAGTCTTCATGTCTAAGAATGCAAGGACGTTTTCACATTGTTTCTATATTTAGGTATCCTGGAGGACTGTTGCAGAACAATGATCATTCTTTGTAAACGTTCTTTAGCGTGGAACGGCGTTAGGCACACCACGTACTGTGTAATTGTAGGAAGCTGTCGAAATTTTTGTTCTTAATAAATGTATCGTAATTGTTAGCGTCTTCGTTCGCTTGTACTCATACACGCGAATGAGTATCATGGAATTTTTCTTTATTAACTGCGCAAAGAAAGGCGCACCATGCAAAACTGAATATATATATATATATATATATATATATATATATATATATATATATATACACACACGGCATGGTATACGGTGGCATACAATGAAATGTTAAAAACAAAACTTGACAAGAAATGTCTAGATCTCATCGAAAAGCACTTCCCCGTAACCAATCCCTTGCACAAAATCTTCAATAAAAATAACCTAATGTTATCATACAGCTCCTGCAAAAATTTAGAGATGATAATTAAAGCAGATAATAACAAAATATTAAATAAAAGCAATGAAAATAACAACAAAATAAACAATAAAAAAAAGTGGCCACCATGACAAAAATAAAACTACCACAAAGGACACATATGTAACTAGTAAAAAAATAAAATAAAATAAATAATAATAATAATAATAATAATAATAATAATAATAATAATAATAATAATAATAATAATAATAATAATAAACCAACTCCGGACAACGACAACCATACTAGAAATAAAAATAAGAATACTAATAATGAACAAGATGAATGCAACTGCAGATTCCGCACATTTCGCCCACTTCAAAATAAATGTCTAACCAAAAGCATAGTTTACCAGGCCACAATATTTGTGAAAGAAACCCCGAATAGCAAGAACTATTATGTAGGTATGACTTCCTTAGATTTCAAACCCCGATATTATGACCACAAAAGTACATTAAAAACTACAAAACACCGAATGAAAACAACTCTACAAATACGGTAGTCGAATGGAAAATAGTAAGACAAGCAAACACATGCTATACTTTAAAGAACCCCAAGATCTATTAAACTGTAGGAAAGAAATAGCGAACAACTGAGAGCACAGAATAAACTTTACTCTAGTATAGCGATACAAAATAACTTTAAAATTAAGAATAACAATAGAAAATAAATAAAATAAACGTGCATTCATCCATCTGTCCACTTTCATTCAAAATCCTCTCTTGCGCCTCCTTTGAGCGAATTATCGTAGCATGCCACGCTGTTTGTAAACGTTGGCGGTTTATTCTTCCACACACACTCAACTGTCCACTGATTCCCGTCGAATTTCGCTTGAAAATCTGGATCACTGATCGATATCCATATCTTTCTCCGGCCTCTTTGAGTCCTTCGGTGACCTGCTGGTCCTAAACTCACGCCATTGCTGCTGACTGTGATACCTCCAAGTTGGCATATCATATTCATTCCAACAATCGATTGGACGCCAGCGACCAGTCGGATTGCGACAACCGCATGGACCCTCATTCGGTGATCCTCAATTTTAATCGTGACGGTCCTCCTTCCTCGTCATTTCACTCGTGGCCCATATATATATATATATATATATATATATATATATATATATATATATATATATATATATATATATATATATATATATATATATATCTTTACCGGATATATAACAAATATAATATAATATAAACAAATATTTGTCGAAATTCTTTTTTTTTCATTTTTTTTTACATGGAGGTTACCACTTATTAAGGCCCAGAAGCCACTCAGTAAGTGCACAGTAACCAATGCGATGATATCATAGTAATCATTAGTATTGATGGAGTGTCTTACTTAAGGGGGCGGTTTGTCAGGAATTTGTTTATGTTGGACTTGAAGATATTCAACTTGTAGTCAGGTGGGAAACAGGCAAACGGAAGAGAGTTCCACAGTCGTGCACTTCTAAGAAAGAAACTCTGCTCATGGAATCTACGTTTGGATTTAGGCACAGATAAAGAGCGGGGAAAATTAATGACAGTAGTTTCAGTTAGACGGGTGTTCATCGTGAAAGATTGGCGAGTGGGGGACCAGAAATTAGAGATCAGACGAACATTTGCCATGGAAATAACGATAAAACAAAGACAGGCTCGCAACGTCTCTTCTGTGGGAGCGAGGTTGCAGCGAACAGAAAATGGTATCCCCTACTAAGCCACGAAGTCTATTTTTACTCTGTAAAGACATGATAGGCTGCTTTTAGCAGCTTCTGCCCAGATGTAGCAGCAGTACTCCATCCTTGGACATACTTGGCTTTTATACAGATAGAGAATTGCATCAGTGGTGAGATATCTTCTGGAGCGGTAGAAGGATCCCACCATTTTCCCAGCGTCACTGGTAACAGACCTGATGTACGTGTTCCATTTAAGATCAGGAGTAAAGGTCAAACCCAGAAGCTTGTCAAAACATGGAGCGTCCCCAAGATAGGAGCCATCCATTTCAATTGATGCCAGATGGGGGTCAGGGCGTTGATGATGTAAAGATAGAAGCTTGGTTTTAGATGCATTAAAAGTAACCAGCCACCTCTTCCCCCACTGTACTACGCGCTCAAGATCAGAGGAGAGAGAATCAGAGAGAACTTTGTCATTTACAGCCTTTGATATGTTGCCATAGATGGTCGTGTCATCAGCATAGATGTCAACGAAAGATTTTAGTATGTGTTTTGGGAGATCATTGATGTAGATCAGAAAGAGAGTTGGGGCCAGGATGGATCCCTGAGGGACTACAACATTATTATTGTGGGCTTCTGATTTCTGCCCATCATCCACTACTCTTATGAACCTATCGGAGAAAAATGATTCAATAACTGAGAAAACATTTCCAGTGATACCGTAGCTGGAAATCTTGTGAAGTAGGCCCTTATGCCATAACTTATCGAAGGCCTTTGATATGTCAAGAGCAATTGCCCTAGAAAGGAAGCCTTTGTCAAGAGATTCACTAATCCTATGAGATATAACCGTTAGAACATCTGCTGTAGATCTTACTGAACGGAAACCATATTGCATGTCATTAAGAAGGTTGTTTCTGCTGAGGTGGTTGAATACTTCTTTATTTAATGTGGATTCCAACAACCTACTCATGACACACAGGAGACATTGTTCTGTACTGAGAGGGAGATGACTTTCCACCCTTATTCTTAAATACAGAGCATACTGATGAGGTTTTCCAGGGTGTTGGAAAGCACTTCTCCTTAAGGCAACGCTTAAACAGTTTTGTAAGTATAGGGGCAAGTTCTGGTTGGACCTTTTTCAATACTATAACTGGAATGCCGTCAGGACCAGTTGCTTTACTGGAATCAAGGTTCTTGATTAGCTTGGCGACCTCATGCACAGATATTTGTATGTTGCATAGCGTGTTGTCTGTTATAGGAGTAAATACGGGGAGTTGATGGCTTTCGTCGCATAGAGTAGAATTAGCTGCAAAGTTCTTGGCAAATAGTTTGGCCTTGTCAGATGTTGACGAGATGACCTCATGCCCGGTGATGATGGTTGGGATAGAACGCACACTTCTGTTCAGGATCCTGTTTGTTATTTGTCAAAACTGGTGGGAACCAAGCCGCTGCTCAGCTACTTTGGATTTAACAGACTGAGCATATAGCTCTCTTGCATTTTTTATTACTCTTTTACAGTGGTTGCTGGCAGTCCTGAAAACAGCTTTAGTCTCAGTACATCTATTACGTTGGTAGCTATGGAAAAGTGATTTCTGTGCGCGATGGCAGCAACACATTCTGGGGAGAACCATGGCTGGATGTTAGGTTTCTTTTGGAATCTTTTGGATGGTATGAATCGGTCTATGCCTACAATTAATGATTTGGCCAGGTCTGATACTATAGAGGACACATCCTTTTTAAACATAGAATGCAGAGGTAGATCAGATATGAATGTACGGAACTATCCCAGCCAGCCATGGAGTATCGATATACAGTACGGTGGAGAAGTACATCTCCAGACTTATTATTACATTTCATTTTTATCTTACCTGTTGGAGTGGTTGGAGGATCCCAGAGGAGATAGAACGGAACATGAACATAGCTCAGCGGAATTTGTGAGAAAAAGGTATAGAAGGCTTGCATACTGATCAGTAGTATCGGGCACACGGGTGGATTTGTGAACAATCTGAGTGAGGTCATAGGAACTGGCAAAATCATGACAGCACCTCCCCTCCTCCTCTGTCTTATTTGAGTGGGTCAGCAATTCCACATTATGGACATTGAAGTCACCGCAAATGTGAATGTTAGCTGAAGGATGAGCAGAAAGGATGTGGTCAACTTTCTCAGATATACTCTTAAAGATAGTAACCTCACTGTTGTGGGGGTAATAGAGGGCAATTATAAATGCACTGGTGTAAGCTAGTGCAATCCGGAAGCACATATAAGGTAAATTAGGTCTTCTCTGGAAATATCCCTACCACATGGAGAGTCATCTTTAATGTAGGCACATACTCTATGCAAATGACGATCCTGGGGGCAGATTTAGATGTCAAGCTAGAGTATCCTTTAATTAGGAACTCATCTAGGGAAGTGGTCGGCCCTATGCCAGTTTCACTTAGAACGAATATGTCCGGTTTCGTCTCCTGTAATTGTGTTTCAACCTCTGGAAGGTTGAAACGTAGACCCCTGATGTTGGAGAAGGAAATATGGTAGTAGGGGTCTACGTTGGAGGATGGGGTTCTAGGTGTATTCGTGTTTTTTTGTTTAGATGTGTCATGTTGAGGTTTTGTGATTTGTGGAACAGGTCGATAGACTTGGTTGGGGCAGGAGAGAGAAAAAGAAGGGAATTTTTTGTAGCATGTGATAAGGTAAAGGCGTAACAATTACCCACTAGTATGACATCGAGAGAAACTACTGCATGGTCCAGAATCCATTCACCAACTGGCAATACAGCAGCCCCAGTACTTTTAACCTGTTGATAGGACAGCCTCCTTAGTGGTTAATCTAAGCTTCGAGCCCCTGACTATCAGGCAGATAACGTCAGCCCAGATGAAACGTTTACCTCTAGCACCCTTACTAGTGACATGACCACAAGGATAGACATAGAAACAGAAAATTTCCGATATCTCATCTACTATTCACGAAGTACTACCGACCTGGAAAGCAGCTTTTTCTTTACCCTTTGTCAGAAAAATCACTCATTGGAAATGAGGACTGAAGGACAAAAAAGGAGAAGCGAGAATTACTGGAGCTGTCGATAAGATATCCACAGTGCATTATCTACTCTCCACTAAAGAAAAGGGGGATAAGAGAGACTTATTAATGTATACTTAGTAGAAGTCCGTTGCCCCATTCCCATTTTAGGACAGTACTTGGAGATAGTTTACCCTCCCATATTAATGCGTGGCTACTTTTTGCCTTTGTCTACCTCGAGCTAGAATGTTCGAGCATTCCAGCTCCACCCCTTAATAAATATGCTATAATGGAACTTTTATCAAATTGGCAGGTCTGGTTATTTTGTATTAATTTACATTTGAAGAACTCGTTTAAAAAACTGGTTAAGAGTAATACCTTTAGGGTTGCGTATTAAGTTTAGACTAGTTAAAAGTAATGCATACTGTAGAGAAAAAATCCCCGTGTTTCTGAGTTATTCAACCAGTGGTGTAACGAAGGAAATATGTCTCCATATGATTGTTACCTTGGAAGGATTACAAGATACGTTTACCTCCTTATTACCAGGAATTTCCATTTCAAGATTAAGAATACATTTTAAATTTAAAGAACAATACCCCTTTTCTGCCTCAATTTCTATTTCCCTTATTATATGCATCTGAAATGTTTTAAAAACTTTAAAACTTTAATTTTTCTATGTTTATTGCTTTTAGCAAATAAGGTGAAAACCAATAAAAAACATTTTCTAGCATTTTTTCTCGAGATGAATAAGCATTGAAAACTCATGGGTCAAGGAAATAGATTTATTCAATTGTATTCTTTGTTTTCAAACACAAATAAATTCTATATTTGAAGATTAACTTTTTCAAATCATAAGATTTAAATACCTTTAAATTTGATCCATTTGCTCTATCTTGTATATAAACAATTTTATTTAGTTGGGATTGTCTTTTATAAAATATTACATCTAATAATATTTTGTAAGACCAGAAATCACTGGATTTGTCAGACTAGTAGATATATTTCATTTCATTATTCTGAGGTATATATATATATATATATATATATATATATATATATATATATATATATAAATATATATATATATATATATACTAGCAAAAGTACCCGTCGTTGACTGGGTTCAAAAACAGCCTACATAAAATGAACTCTGATTTATGAAAGTATGATAGGTTATGAAAATGAAGGGTTGTAAAGAGATAGCTTCGAATTTGGGGGTATCAAAACCAAAGCAAAATATGATGAAAGTAAAAATTAAATAGATAAACCCCATAATTTATTATACCATACCTGTTCACACTGAAACACTTATCACAATATTCTGTGGATCTATATTAAAAAACCTTGCTAAACTTTGTGACATATTTCCATTCTATGGAGGTCAGGCGCGAACGAACATCCCATAATTTTATTATACCATATTTCTTCAAACTGAAACATAATTATCAAAGTATACTTACGCAGATAGATATGAAAAGTCTTTATTAAAGTTTGTACCTATTACAATTCTATGGAGGCCAGGCGAGAACGCAGACGCCACAATTTTATTATAATATCCCTATTTTTTAAGTTAAAACATACTTATCAAAGTATTATTATGTACATCTATATCAAAAACACTTGTAAATGTTTTTTTATTTTTTATTTTTTATTTCCATACTTTGTGGACCAGGCGCGAACGCAGACCCCACAATTTTAATGAACCACCGTTCTGCCAGATCAAACATACCCATTCCTGTGTCTCGATACATCTTCTATCATTATATGTAATCAGTATTTTAAAATAGTCAACCATATAGGAGCCTATTCGTGACCAGACACACGCACACACACATTCAGCTTTATATTTATATATATATATATATATATATATATATATATATATATATATATATATAGTATCTATAAATACTATATATATTGTATCTCTCTATCTATCTATCTATCTATCTATCTATCTATCTCTCTCTCTCTCTCTCTCTCTATATATATATATATATATATATATATATATATATATATATATATATATATAGTTTAAGCCGAAATTATTGGGAACCTTTAAATTTTAACGTATTTTGGAGAAAAAACATTTTTTCACTAATAATTTTTATTAAAGTGTTAATGAACATCTATATCGACCATCTGCAGATCTCCTGAAATACTTTTAGTTTATTATAAAATATTCAAAATAAATATTATTAATGATAACAAAAAACAGACGAATTCAAATTTATAGGCAGGCTTTATCAATAGCCACTTGCAAAGCCTTTGTTTTTAATAACAGCTCTCAGGCGTTTTTTATACGACATTACTAAATTCCTACACACACGAACAAGAATATTAAACCCTTCTTCCTTGGCGATATCTTCTAATTCCTTCAGGTTCCTTTGTTTCCTACTTTTCACGTTCGCTATCACCACAGCCCGATTTCGCCGTATGTTTTGGATCATTGTCCTATTGGAAGATCCAGTTGATTCCAAGACTAAGGGCTTCTGAAGAAGGTTTCAGATTTTCAGTCAATATTTTAATGTATTGATCTTTCCCCATGATGCCATCCACAGTGACAAGTTTTCCAGTTCCATTGTCCGAAAACCAACCCCAAAACATACGGTTTCCTCCACCATACTTCACCATAGTGACTGTATTCTTTGAGTTGAAGGCTTCTCCATTCATCCGCAACTCAAACGACACATCTCTGCTGCCACAAATTTCAATTTTAGTCTCATCTGACCATAAAATTTGTAGTGGAATCGGGAAAGGTGAAAGTAGGAAAACACGACAACTGGTGAGAATACGAAGAACATTTATATCCAGAACAGGGTTAGTGATACAGGAAGATTAGTAAGTCCGTGGGGAGTCGCCTCTGTACGACATCTGGATAGTTCTCATTGAGCGGTCTATACTTGCTGCTTATATAGCTAATGGATAAATCCATCTTAGTGATTATAAGGGTGTGTATATCCCCACAACACCCCCTCCCACGCGATTTTGTTCCGGGGAAAAAAAACGTTGATATTTCTTCCTTTTGGATAGATGATAGGGGGTTCAGTAGCCTTTCTCTTCCTTGTCGATCGGCGCTGTTCTAAAGTTGCTTGGAGAGGCTCGATATCGAACATATCATATAACGTATCGCTAGCTTCTTCCTCAACTTGAGGTGTGTATTTGCCATCGTTACGACGACGTCTACTTTGATTTATGTGTCTTTTGTGAGTGGTGGTAGGGCTTAGAATTCTTTTGTCAATTGTTCCCTGTTCCCAAAACGATGTATTGTTTCCGTATGCTTTAAAGAAAACCTTTTCTCCTGAGTTATACATTTTTGTGGGAACGGTAGTGGTCCTACCTGAATTTGCTTGTTTTGGCAGTAGTTTTTCGAATACGAGTCGTATTTTTCGTGCAAACATGGTCTCTACAGGAGACGTTGCTTCAGGGGTATTTGGGGGTCTGTGTGATCCTGTAAACCTGTAAGAATGTAAGGTCTTATCTGAAGGTGTTCCTGAAGCTTTCTTCAATGCCATTTTCAAAGTGTCTACGAAACGTTCTGCCTCTCCATTTGAATTAGATGATACGCAGGTATATTAATGTGAAATTATAAAACTGTCGCAGCTGATGTGAACTGTGTCCCGTTGTCGCTTACTAAGCAATCAACAACACCAAATCGGGCAAAAAGTTTATGGAAGAAAAGAGATAGTACCCCTGTGGTGGGTCTCTTGCACTTGAGTACTTCTGGTCTTTTGAATAGCTATCTACTACAATCAAGTAGTAGACATCTTCCACTGGTCCTGCGAAATCCACATGTATTCTCGACCAAGGTTGGTCTGTCTTTGGCCATGATTTGTAGGTGATTGGTGGTGCTTTAGCTGCTAGAGAACAACCCTTGCAAGAATCCACCAAATTTGAGATGTCTAAATCCATATTTGGCCAATATACATAACTCCGCATAAGGCTTTTCATTCTATTCTTCCCTTGATATCCTGCGTGAAAATCTCTTAGTATTCGTTTCTGTAAAGTCTTGGGTATAACCACCCTTTCACTATATACTAGTGCGTTGTCACACAAGGAGGAGAAAATGTCCGCTATCTGTCGATGTTTTTCCATGATTTTCTGTTTTGTGGAGCAAATGAATTCGTCTTCTTGGGCTTCGCAGGGAAACTGGTAGTTCTTTAATCACATTAAACATCAGATTCTTGATCTCGCTGTCGTTTGTTAAAGAAGCGATCACAGTGTCTTCTAGTGGTTTGCTTTGACTTGGAATTAGCCTTGACAATCTGTCAGCATGACTAATTTTTTGTGAGGGTAGGTATTCTAACTTAAAGTTATAGTTAAGTAAGATCGTACCCCATCTCAGCAATCTGTTTGCTGTATACACAGGTAGTCCTTTCTTCGATCCGAATATAGTTAGGAGTGGTTTATGGCCAGTTAGCAAATTAAAAGATCTTCCATGCAAATAACGATGGTACTTTGTTACTGCGAATATTATTGCGAGGGCTTCCTTCTCGATCTGCGAGTACTGTTTTCCCGAAGGTAATAACGTGCGTGACGCATGTGCCACTGGTTTCTTGCTTCCATCCGGCATTCTGTGTAATATGCAAGCGCCTATGCCATGAGAGCTTGCGTCGCTGGCAACTATGATATCTAATTCTGGATTGTAATGTGTAAGAGATATGTCCAACGTCAGTGCAGTTTTTATTTTGTTGAATACCTCCTGGCATTCAGATGTCCATTCCCAAGTACTGTCATTCTTCAAAACTTTGTTAAGTGGGTCCCGAAGATTATGCATGTTGGGAATAAATGACTGGTAATAGTTGGCTAGTCCTAGAAAGCTTTGTAGTTCGGCGACGTTCTCGGAGTTGGCATATTATTTATTGCAGTTGTCCTGTCAGGATCTGGTCTTCTTCCTTCTTTGTCGTTTATGTATCCTAGGTATTTAATTTCTTCTAGGAAAATTTCGCACTTTCCTTCCTTAACTTTGAAACCGAAATCCTGTATCCGTGAAAATACTTTAAGCATGTGCTCTCTATGTTGTTCCTTGGATTTGCTGATGATAATTATATCGTCCAAGTATGCAGTTGCGAAATCGAGTCCGTCCAGCATAGTATCCATTATATCTTGAAAAATCGCCGGAGCGACCTTAACTCCAAATGCTAGTCTCTCAAGTTTGTATAAATACCTGTGAGTGTTTATGCAAAGTAGCTTTGAGCTATTTTCCTCAACCAAAAGCTGAAGATAAGCCTCACTGATATCGATGTTAGACAAGATCTTACTTCCGTTCAGTTTTGTGAAAATCTCCTCGGGACAAGGCAGTGGATAATAGTAGTCTTTCAAGACGGTATTTAGCCCAGTCGAAAAGTCAGCGCAACGCGGATTTCCTTCGATCTCTTTTTGACGTATACGGTAGAAGCTGCCCATTGGCTGAATTCCACTTTTGACAAGATGCCGGTCTTGACTAGTCTGTCAAGTTCCTCATTAATTTTCTCTAGCGAAGCGAATGGTACGTTCCTTTTTTTCCTAAAAACTGGTTCTGCATTGGGTTTCAGTTCAAATTTGGCTGTTGCTTTCTTACATTTACCAAAGCTCGCTGAAAAAAATTCAGGAAAATGCTTTTTTAGATCCACTTTAAGTTCTTTTTTTTCTGTAAAAAACAATTCTACTTTTTGGCAAAAGGTCTTGATCGGTACATACCACAGATTAAATTCCTGAAACAAATCGTTCCCAAACAAATTTTCTGTGTTCTTGATCACAAATAATTTAAGTTTTTTCGGTGTACCATTAAAAGTTACATTTGTAGTTAGTTCTCCTTCAAAATTTATTTTTTCTCCAGTTACCGTTTTTGCTGACTTGCCAGATTTAGGCATAGTCGGCCTATTTTAATTTCTCCACGTCTGTAAATTTATTATCGATAAGTCCAACCCTGAGTCTAACTGTAATTTAACGTCCTTGTTTAAAATTCTAGCTAAGACGTATTTTCGACTGTTATTTTCGTCTTTCTTATTCATTCTCGTCTGTTTTACTTTTCTTCTGTCCTTTTTAGTGTGAGCTTTTGTGTCCTAGTTTTTTTGCAATTAAAACATTCTTTGGTACGAAAATCACAACGTTTGTTAACAATCGAGGCGAAATTCAAGTAGTCCACATCGTTTTTCGTAAGGTTCAAGCATGTCCACCGTCTATGGAACAGCGACGATTTCGAACTAAATAGTTCAGTTAATCGTTTAACGGGTTCCGTAAACGTCAGATCGCTAGTCTTTTGTGGCAAGATATAGTCGACGAATTTGTCGTGTTCCGTAGCCCCTAATTTGCTGAGTAACAAACGGATCTTTTTTTTGGTTTGCCCAATTGCCACAGTCGATATTGTACAGATCTTCATACCGCTTGAAATACATTTCAAATGTTTTATTTTCTTCAGGACAGTAGGTGAAATTATTTATTGTACCTAGTATCGCACTCTGGGAAAACGTTGTATCGCTTCCTGTAGCTTGATTCTTATTCATTAAAACCTGGAGTAGTGCTTCAGTTCTCTCTTTCTGCTCTGTTTACAATGTAAAATGTCTTTTTTCAGCTCTCTTTTGTATTTGGATCATTCTTTCTTCTGTCTGCTGTAGTCTATCATCAGCTCTTCTTTGCTGGTCCATTTGAAATTCAATTAGACGGGTTATCATCTCTTTCGCATCTTCCATTGTCTCTTTATTTTATTTTCTCGAAGATAATTTTTTTTTATTCTTTTAAGGGAATTTGTAACTTAAACGGAAGTCACAGCAAGGGAAAACTTTTATAATTTATGGACTAGCATACTCTTCAGTAGCTGTAGCAGAAGTGCAAAAATTATAGATTAATTTTGCATACACTTATTTTCTCGTTGACACGTGTTTCTTTTGTCTGTGATATGCCAATAGTTCAGAAATGGAGACAGATTTTTGGTTTACCGTAGAGAGAAAAATAGTACAATATACTAGATACACCATGCAATAAACAACATACAATATTACACATGCAATGTAAAATATATGATATAACACATACAATGTAAAATATACGAGTGGACTCGTGTTCAGCAAAGTTACGGTTTAAAAAAAATTGTTCCGGGTTCCAGTTTTCAATAATAGATATCGTTATGCCAGCAAAAGTTTAACCAACCGAAAAGAGTCTTTATTTTAAAGTGCTTTAAAAACTTGATAGGTGAAAGAAAATAATAGAAGGTATCATTTCCTTTCAGCGTGCGTGCATGCTGTTGCAAAAAAAGGGTTAGACGAAAAAAAAAAAGAGAGAAAAACATTTTTTTTAAGCCATCAAAACAAAAAATGGCTTTCCAGCCTGTAAAAAGAATATTTTCCCTTTTCACTCTATTCCTCTGTCGGTATAGTTCAAACAAACAACTAGCCGGTCACAATAACCACTTTTTCATAAAACAAGAATTCATTTCCCGAAATTTCCGTAACAGAAAAAAAATCTTCAACATAAAGTCCATATGTAATTTGCATAAATAATTGCGTCGACCCGTTCTACGGCTAATTTAATCAAGATTGCTTTTTTTTCTTCTTTATTTTTTAGCAAGCATGAAAAGAATTTTACTTACAAATTCTTTGAGTAGATAAATTTAAGTGTAGACTTTTCTTTTTTATGTTGCAATTTTTCCTCGTAAAACTTTTGAGTTTGCAATTGACTATTTCGTACAACTGGAGTATTGAAGTTTTTGCGCGTGAGTTTTTTTTTTTTGTCTTTTTTAACTTTTTTTTTTACATCCTTGTCGCCATTGTAGTGGAGTCGGGAAAGGTGAAAGTAGGAAAATACGATGACGGGTGAGAATACGAAGAACATTTATATCCAGAACAGGGTTAGTGATACAGGAAGATTAGTAAGTCCGTGGGGAGTCGTCTCTGTACGACATCCGGATAGCTCTCATTGAGCGGTCTATACTTGCTGCTTATATGGCTAATGGATAAGTCCATCTTAGTTATTATAAGGGTGTGTATGTCCCCACAACAAAACTGAACCCCCAAAAGTTGAACCATTGTCAATAAATTCCCGTGCAAACTCTAGGCGGGCTTTACCATGTTTCTTGGAGAGGAGAGGAGTCTTCCTTGGTTGGTACTCCTGAATCCCGTGTAACTTCAGTGCCCTCTTCAATGTCGAAACAGAAATTTCAATACCTTGATCGTTCAATTTTTGGACTACTTTCTTACCAGTAGTTTCCGGGTCCTTTTCCACTTCTCGAATATACAATTATTAGACTAAATAAAACCTTTACACGTTGTTTTAATGACCTATATCTTTACTCTGGAACCATGGAATATTTCGTTTTAACCACAACCATTTCGCGGTTCGCTCCGCTGTGTTCGTAATGGTTCTTAGGGCATTACGTTTATTTAGACCTACCAAGCCCATTTCTGAGAGCGCTTTGCATAATGAACGGGCTACAAAGCCCCGAGTTCCCACCTCAACTGGCGAGCAGCTTGCTTTCAATCCATTTGCCCTACAGTTCCTTGTATTTCAATTTTTTCCTCTCATAGGCCTCTTCTGCGAGTTCTTCACAGGGGACTGTTAATTCCCACATAATGACTTTTTTAATTTGTTCGAGTAGCACACTATGTCTGGGCGTAACTGTGTGTAGGCTGTGTGTCCCTGAAATATTAATCTACTTGCTAAATCAGCCTTTAAAACCCAATCTATAGCCCCCGAAAGCACGTTAAATTTTGTGGTATATCCCTTCGGAGGCTTTGTACCTTCTTTTACAAATACTATTGCCCTACGGTGTTAGGTTGGTTTAACTGTTTGGATAGCAACACTGATTATATCCACAATTTCCCTCAATATCTCATCGTGTCGTCATCTGTACCTTCCCTCTGCTAAAGCTTATATGTATACAAATAGTCATCCAGAGTTTACTGTTTCGCTGTTTACAGTTCATCAGTGCGACTAGACAAGCAAGGACTTCAGGTCATATGGACTATTCTCGCAGAAACATTTATAAAGAGCATCCATTTACCCTGACGACATAAAACCTTACATCATTTTGTATATATATATATATATATATATATATATATATATATATATATGTATATATATATATATATATATATATCCATGGAATTATATTTAAGATATGTTGAATTAAAATAAGAGAAATATACATAATGAAGTAAAACTATTTGGACAATTATATCCGTCACTTTAAAATGGATCAAAACACACCTATGTTTTCATTAACGAGAAGAATTGTTTTTGTTGACGATGGTAATTAATGAAGTATTTTTGTATCATTAACTGCGCATAAGCATTCCAGACGTTTTGTGTGTTTCTCTTTGGATCAAATGAGAAAAATGCAGTAAATTTCAATGCAATATCAAAAATATTTAGATGAACTGAATTGACATCTACTCGGCAAGTCTAGTTTAAATAAACTTCACCTTTAACAATTCAAGTCGTATATTTCTTTCTTCTGTTACATTTCGTCTTTTATACTTCTTTTTCTTCTACGTCTTCTTCTCCTTTTCTTCTCCTTTTTCTTCTTCTTATTATTATTTATATTAGTAGTAGTATTAGTAGTAGTATTACAATTTTTTTATTTTTATAATGATTCTCTGTCTTCATTTTGACCTTTCGCCTTCTCCGTTTTTCTTCTATCTCTTCTTTTTTCCAATGTTTATCATTCTTGTGTTTCTCTAATGTGCCTTCTTTTTGTTCTAGTTTCTTTTCTTTCCCTTTTTCTTAATCTTATTACTTGTAGTAGTAGTAGTAGTAATAGTAGTAATATTAGTAGTAATACTCGTAGTAGTAGTAGTAGTAGTAGTAGTAGTAGTAGTATATTGTTTTATATGTCTAATATTTATTCTCTTTCTCCATTTTTATGTTTCCTCTTCTACGTTTTTTATTCTTTCTTCTCCTCTTTTTTCTTCTTTTTCTTTTAATGTTTATCATTCGAATGGTTCTCCAATGCTTCGTCTTTTCGCTGTCTTCTTATTTTCTTTTTCTTCATCTTCTTCGTCTAATAATAATGTTTCTTCTTCGTTTTCTATTGCTGTTGTTTCTATTTTATTTTCGTCTTCTTTTTTTCTTGTTTCTCGATAAGCATCACTAACAATTTACAAATATGCATTTTAGAAAGCTGGTCAAACCAGTAGTATTATCTAAGTCACTAAGTGCTTTGACGAAACTCTACAGTCGGCGTCTGAGTATAAACATCAGACTTGGTTCAACAGGTTCGAGTCTTACATTATATTTGTTTAATGATTTTATCTCATTTGTATTAAAATGTGGTCAAATGATAAAAACACAAACGAATACATGTGAAATCATATGACGTTGAATATTATTTGTAAAATGATGTATTAAATCATATCAAGTAAAATCATATACAAGCTCTAGTTTAGTCAAACGTTAACAGAATACAAAATCAACTTAGAAATCTAGTGGTGGATGCCCAATTCCCTCCGCTACAGCCTCTTTCTAACATAAAAAAACGTTACTATTCTTTCTCTACTTTATCGTTATTTTCATGTTACATACTGGATTAAAAGAGGTTTCAATTATACCAATCATCATAGGAGCAACTGAACTTATGAAAAAGAACTTTAAAAAGTACATAGCAAGCATACCTGGTGAGCCAAGTGCGAGTGAAATACAAACGATTGCACTAAAAGGTACGGCTAGAATCCTAAAAAGATCTCTTGGTTGGACTCACTAAAATAGCGGTAAATGTTAGACATTTGGTTGGATGTTCCATCTCCGAGAAGAAAAAGATGAAGAAAAATGAAAAAAAAAAAAACGATTAAAATCCACTCCATGCCCCCACCCCCGTAAAACAATAACAGAAAAAGAACTTTCCATCCAAAACTATTGTAAAAAAAGTCCTTCTTTTCCTATGTACGTTAAGCTAAACCAAACTCTATGAGCACAGTTTTTTCTTTATTTCAAGAACTTCCCGTTTGTAGAACGCAATACATCGAGACTTCTCTGAAACTGACTACACCATGGTTGTTTTCAAGTCCAATGGTAACATATTCTTGTTTAACCATGCTCTTAAATAATCAAATTCTACCCAGATCCAAACCTATTCTGCAATGCTCAATATGTTTGTCTCATCTACCCGGCATAAACACATTGACCCTTATCTTCGAGTAGACTTTGAGCCTAGATTTGCGATAATATTGCGGCCGTTCTATTCTTTGAATTGCACTCTATAATAAGCCAGTTTACACATGTCTCAGAGGTTACAGCTAGGACGAAATGCATCTGATAAAGATGTAAACTTTCTAGGTAGGTAAATTAGTTGCTTTTGAATAGTATGTGAATTCTATTGAAGCTGAACCAAAATTCAGTATAAAAAGATGATATAAAAATGCTTTGATTTAGTGGGGACTTGCAGTGTGAGAACGCAAGTGAATGGATAGACAGGCAGAGTGGAAGTGATATAGAAATAAGGAAGACGTAATATTTAAGTATCACAAGATTCGTCGAGGACGCAAGGCCGGTAACACGTATAAAAAATATGAGTTAATAGATTTTAAAATACAATCTCATCTCGTCGATCTTCTAGTGAAACAGTGTACCTTGCATATCAATAAACAACAATGGATCTTTCAAACAAAAATATTACTTAATAATGATGTTTTTATTTCTATTTATTGATAGGAGAAAATCGACTAAGAAAGTTTGTTTCAGATTCCTTGATGATTTGATCACATGAGCAACAACCACAACATGACCGAGGTTCAAACTACGAAGCAAATAAGATGGTTACTAAAGACCTATAGAAGTTGTGAACTAATTAAGGAACGCGTCTCTCTTGACGAAGGCCACAGAACTGAACATAAAAAAATTGGAGATGAGGACATTTTGAAATGTGGAAGTGGAAGCCATCGTTCAGTCGCGAAAAGCAATGGATTGCAAAGATAGCTGCGCGTTTAATTACGAGGCAAGGGTTGCGCAGTCTTCAAACACGCCCCTCCTGAATCGTACTTGCTGGAGTAGCAAGGAGAAGTCCGGAACGACCGGGGAAAAAACGCCAACATAAGCGTAGAGCACATACGGGACCTAGAATTCCCAAATGATCATTCATTTTAGTACCTACCAGGCTCAACGTTGCTTAACTTCGGTGACCAAACATAAAACGGCGTGTCAGCATGATTATGCCGTTTAAGTTATATAAATAGTAGCAGTACATTATCAAAAATTCTGGCTTAACATTTACAGGCAACATAAATTGGGACAAATACATTGAAGATATTGGCAATTCTTAGATCATGCGTAGATATTTACGCAGACGAGACTACCATCTATGAAAACACTTCAAAGGCTGGCAATGACCAAAATCTCTCTGATCCTCTCTCTTCTGACCGTGAGCATGTATTGCGATGGGTAAAAGGTGTCTGGTTTATGTTAATTCATCTAAAAATCAAGTTTCTCTCATGATTAACGCTATGCCCTCCATCCGGCCCCAATTGAAATGATGTGCTCTCGTTTTGGTGAAGCACAATGTTTTGACAATCTTCTAGGACTGACAATCGTCTCAAATACAACTCCGTACTTACAAGTGGCATTATTCCTTGCTTGGGATGAATAAAAATTTAAAAAATTCAATGTATCATCAAATCCGCCCATCTTTTTTATGAATGTGATAGAAAACTTGGTAGTTGAAAAATGGTTTAATACCAAGAGTCATCATTCTATTTAGATTAACATCCGTTTTACCTGCTGACATGTGTTGGACAGCTTATAGACATTTACTTCGAAACTATCCTATGCCTGGGTAGGTATTTAATTATCATGCTTTGTCTCAACTCCATTATTGTCTAATATTTTCCTTGGCTTTCTACTGTGAACTGATCTTGCTATCTCAATTGTTCCACTACTAACCTAAAGAAATCTCGTCGATTTTGTCAATGCGGCCAAATCATCGAAGTCTACTGTTTTGCACACAATCTCACTATGCTATACAGATTTAATCTTCTTTCAGATTACACATTTATGACTCACATTACGCATCCATCATATCATTCACGTCTATCTATTACCACACCTGATAGACTCTTAACGTGATCGTTATAACACTCTGATAGTAATTACAGAAATACACTGAGCTTATTTAATTCACTTCTAACTCTTGCTATCAAACTAACACCTGTCCCTCTTTGTGCGCCAATAATATCGTCAAAGTATAGAAATCTCTGAACACTCTTAACGTCTTCGCCATCCAAATATACTTTCTATATATTTGAGTTCCTATCAGTCTCCATCGTCTTATACTTATATATTGCTAGTAAAAGAACAAATGCCTAGTTAATATCACAGCCTTGTGGAAAAATGTGTAATGTCTTTTTGAAGTTCTAGATTTGTTCTTAATCCTGTTCCGGAGGTTTCCAATCATAGGTCACGATCCAAGGTGGGATCACAATGCCAGATAAATAATTATTTCATTAAACAATGCGAAAATCATCCAATCAGTGAATAGACAGGTACTTCATTACCCGATTCTTCTTGGAGTTATATTTATGACTCTGACTTTCGACGTATCTGCGTTAAATTATCTCATTACTTCTTATAAAATCGACGTTGAAAAGCGAATCCAATTCTGAAGATAAATCTTGTCATACTAATCTCCTGAATTAAGATTGTGTAAGAAAAAAATTGGTACCAACTATCCCATTGACAATATTGGGATTTTGTTGTTTCTCGGGTTGGTTATGGGTATATAAGTCGAGGTAGGTGCAAGTGCTACGATTCCGTTAGAGCACATTCCATTGCAGTACTTGCAAAACAGGCACAGGGATGCAACATTACGTTGAGATGACAGGGGTTGAAGTTTGGTTGACAGTGCAGGATCTATTATACTAAAGACTCTTCGTTCGACTCTAAGAGAGAGAGACTAGTGGTAAAGGCACCAGCCCGGATGTGGAAACAATACTCCATGCGTGGTCGAATGTTGGTTTATTTAAAAATACACGTATTGTCATGTGTGGGTAATTTTCTAGCACAGTAGAGATAGCTCACCTGCTTTGTAACAGTCTTGGTAATGTCTTCAAGGTATTTGTTCTACTTTATTTTACCTGTGAATGTAAAACCGAGGAGTATGAACTATGAGATCTCAGATAGAGTGTTATTAGTCATGATAATTAATGGCGTAACTATTATTTTTATTATTCAGACTATTATTTAGATTTTGGGTGTTATTCTCACACCGATCTAAACAATTTAATACTCTGATCATTTTCAGGTGCATCTTAACCAACTCTGGAATTTTTTATGTCGAACTCAGGAATTTGTATAGAATTTTGAATATAACCTTTTATTTAATCAACGGCGGTACCTTGCTCTCTGTCCGTCAGCCTTGGCCTGGTAGAAGTCTTCAGTAATTCATAATTGTATTTTTAGTATTGAACGTCCTGTGGATTATATGAAGGGTTTCGTCCGAAATTTGTTATAAATTCAGGAGTGCGACATGAACATTTCAGATTTCGACAAGACGCATTTAAATTCAGTCAGAGGTTAGTGAAACATTATAATAAACCTACGAGGAGAGGAGTAGTTCGAATAATCTTTAAATAATTCAAATATCAATTCTCATCTTCCAAAAATTTTCCAGAGTTCGTAATGGTATCCATTATGCCAATAAGATGCAGGTTGGTACGTTAGCTAGTTATTAATATGCGTCGGTGGTTATTTCTCCTTTATGCAACCATGACTTTGTTCATTTTGTTTTGTTTTTAATAACACGACTATTTTTAAAATTATTATTATTTTTTTTTACTTTAATAGGAAATACATGTCAGTCTTTTCTTGAGAGATCGTACATCTTTTCTCTTTTATTTCGTTTTGCTCTACACAATGACTGATTAATAACTCCCACACGGCAATAGTATAATTATAACAAAAAAGAACATAGCAATAAGCCGGTGTCTCTGTTAGACTGAACTGACAGATAAAAAAAATGAATTGACGACAGATGATGGTCAACCAGGTTCATGTTTGTTTAAATAAAATAAAATAAATAAAATAATAAAACAATTAGAATATTTATAATAAAATCGACGCACATGCAGAACACTAGAAAAAGCCGACATATTATTAGAAAACAAGTTAAAACTTGTTAAGGGAAAGAGAGAAAAATATCTCAAATTATAGAGACTATTTCAAGGTTTCGATCGATGTAAACTTCCACCTTCTTGTCGAACTCGGGAATCTTTCTGTCGAACTCAGGAATAAACGTTTCTAAAATCATTATAAAAACGTCAAACGCAGTAAAAGTATAATCATTCAATATAACATAAAAACATTTGGATTATAGAAAAAAAAAAGAAATAGATATTTAATGTTAATTTAACGAGGAGTCCATACGTGTCAAATTCGTTTTTATTGTCCTCGCTCTTTTTTTATTAGGATTATAGTCTGTTTATTAGTTCGATCCCTTTTAGAAATTTGTCGGTAGTTATACAGTTTACGAAGCAATCTCCACAAACTCCACTTCCGCATATTCCAGAAGGTTACGTAAGTAATCGGAAAGTGCCGAAGCAATTAGCCAATCAATTGTCAGAAGACGATAACGTTCAATGACAGCTTGAAATTCATCAAATCCAGAAAACCTTTTTAACCCGAAAATGATTCTCACCACGCTGTCAACACTCTTAACACGCGGAAGGGTGTGTTGTTTTTTTTTTTTAAATTAATCGTTTAGCGGTTTTCGCTTCGGCATCTTCCAGCTGCTTACGTAACCTGCCGAAAGATTTCGACGCGAACTTGTCGGAAATTGGATTGATAGTTAAATAAGTACTAATTTTTGCTGTAGGTAAACCAATTACGAGAAAAAATGTAAAAAAAAAGAAGTGAATTATTAAGCATTCTGACAGATTATCTTGTTTGGTATATTCTGAATGGAATTGGCATTGAATTCTTCCGGGGCCATTTTTTCTGTTTCTTTGGTCGTTAATTGAAGGTATATCCTGTTTATTCGAATAAAATACGTTTTTTACTAATAAGTAAACACCTATCAAAGATAAAATCCCACTTGAATATAAAAGTAACACAGAAATGCAGTATTACTGCCACATATGGCGAGAGCAGCTTCGAAATTTCGCGAGGAATGTCCTCTTTTTTGTGCTACCTTCTCACAGACGAAACAAACGAATCTATCTCTGCTCTATCGTGATTTTCGTGGCAGGTTCTTCACTAAGTTTCATTCTATGCCCCCCCTCTGTAAAGCATTCACGGTAAACACTCGCCTAGCCACAAGTACTGCTTACAATTTACATTATACTCTACCTGTACTTAAACCAAAACGAAAATTCCATGAACGAAACGCCTTTCCTAAAACTGCCCGTCTGTAGAACACAAGACGACTGGGCTGCTTCCCAGCTTACTATTACATGGTCATATTCAAGTCTAATGTAAACAAATTCCTGAGTTATCTTGTAAATAATTATTTTCTAGCTAAGTTCAC
>NC_136501.1:39195607-39198107 GCF_053919585.1 Euprymna scolopes
TTTGCTTTGTAGGTAAGGCGTATAAGTTCATTGATTGTTTTGGTTAATTTATAAATAGTAGTTGTTACTTGTGAAATAATGGGACGGGAGGAGAGAGTTGGGGGTTATAGGTTTTTACATTACCATACAAGTATCTGGATTCATAATCACCAATTATTTTAGCGAGTTTTTGATTATTTATTAGCATTGTTCGCAGTTATGAGTAAACTGATTTTAGTTTTTACTTGATTTATAGGGTTTCTATTTATTTTTTTTATTTTGTGCGGTCATCTAAAATGGTTTCTAGTTTTTGAAAATAATCAGCTTTGTTAAGTGTTAGCTTTGTCGCTTTTTCTAACGACAATGTTTGGGTGAGTTTTAAGCTGTTTCTTTTTTTCAGATTATTAGTTATGAGTGTATTAGATCTTTTGTTTTTATCGAAGCTATTTTTAATGGATTCAGCTTTGAGTATGTCTTTTATTCCTGGGTGTGTAGTTGTTGTTTTTTGTTCGCTTTTTAATGTAATAATATTTTCATATAAAATTTCTATTTCAGCTCTTTTAATTTGGTAATTGTATGCGTTAAATATGTAACAATTAGGTCCTAGGTTAAGAAATTCAATTTGAAGTTCGGTAAGATCCTGGTTTGAGAAATTGATATAACTTTGCGTCTTTTGAGGAAGTAAAATAAAGCCTTTATATAAAGAGTTTAGTTTGTTTTGGATGGATGCTCTATGCGTTATTTCAAAGTTATTACGAATTTCAGATAGACAGTGTTGGATTTCTTTGTATTGATCGGTAGTGACACTGTGCTTTAGTTTATTTTCTAATTCCTGCATTTCAGACGTATGGTGTTAAATAACGTCTTGGGCGATGGTAATCTGTCTCTTAATGAGGTTGAATCTGAAGTTCTGGGTATAAGTTTCATTTTGTGTGGCTGCATCGTGCAATTTGAATATTATGTAGTTAGGCAGCACGTTTTCATTCAGACAAGTATTGCTAAATAGCACGGAGTGTTCTTGCTGTAGGTTTTATCGTGGGATGTTAGGTGTTGTTTTACGGCGCTATTGTCAGCTAAATTATTGTATTAGTCGTCGGGGGAGTGTTGTTGTGGTGTGGCCTATGTATGCGTTGCATGAGTTTTTAGAGCGGGTTCAAAGGAGCAAATAAATTCATACACTACATTAGTTTGGTTTAATGTGGTGTTAGTATCATTATTGTTTTTAACTATTAAATTGGAGGTTTTAAATTTAGTATAATATATTATTACTTTGATCAAAATAAAAAAATATGAACATACAAAATAAAACCATGCATAGTTTAGACATAATTTCCCTCTACACCAATATTCCTATCAAAAAATGCCTTAATCTACTCCACAAGCACCTAAGCAAAATTAAAGCCTATCTACCCTTTTTCTCGGATACATTAATACAAATAATAAAACTCATCACCGATAGAACCTATTTTCAGTTTAATAAATCTTACTACAGACAAAAATTTGGACTCCCTATGGGTAACCCCCTTAGTGGTGTACTAGCTTGCCTATTTTTAGAATTCCTAGAGATCAACTCTTTCAAATTAAGACTACCTAAAAACTCCACATACATTAGATACATAGATGATATTCTTATTTTTCTCCCTAGAAACATACAAATAGAACAAATTAGAAATAAATGAAATTCAGAAGAACCATCCATAAAATTTACACACGAATCCGAACAAGACCACTCCCTAGCTTTTCTAGATATACTCCTCATCAGATCAGAAACCGATCTGATTTTCAAAGTACATAAAGACCACACACAAAAACGATTGTATTCATTACTACTTGCACCACAATGATAAAATAAAGAATGGCATGATCATTGGTTTTTTTCTTGCGGGCCTTTAGAATATGCAGCCCCCAATATCTTAATGATGAAATTCAATACATTACGAATGTTTAAAAAAAAACTGCAAACCCATCCTATTTCATTTCTTATGCAAAGAAAAAAGCTACGAAAATACACTGTAATATAAACAGAAAAATAAAACAAATACCTCACTATTAAACAGACATCTTTTCATTCCCACCCATACTAAAAATACAAAAATCTACGACACTCTTAATAGACTTGGTTTTCACTTGATACAAACAACTTCCACAACCATAAAACAGACATTAAAAACTACCAAGCACTCTCTCAAAACCCTCACATCTGACGCCGGTATATATTCTATCCCATGTAACAATTGCCAACAAGCATACATAGGTGAAACACAGCATGAATTGAAATTAAGACTTTACGAACACAGAAGAGATATAAGGAATAGTAACGCCCTAAATGCACTCTTTTGCCATTGTGCAGAACACGATCATTCATTTAATTTAGATCATGCGAAAATTATAAATACGTGATAGATAGAGCTAAAAGAAGACTTTTAGAATCAGCACTAATATTAAACACTAATACTATTACGCAAAGAAAGGGCTTCTACCATTTATCCCCTAGTATAGGGAAAATAATAATCAAAGAATA
>NC_136501.1:39200607-39248107 GCF_053919585.1 Euprymna scolopes
ATCGACCAGACCATCGTCTATTCCACCAAACCCCGGTACCATCATCACCAACGCCGCCAACGAGGTATTAACGGCCATAGGAGTGCTATAAAAACAGGTGCGTGCTGACATCTCGCATTATCTCCGTGCAAGAAACATTGCGTGATTAGAGCGGTGGAGCTATCGGGCATTGTCCTGCAAACATTAAAAAAAAAAGGAAGTATTTTAAGAAAGATTATTATTTCTCGTATTTTTGATTGCTTAGAAGCCGTCTTTGCTTCAGAATTCAATATTTCAATTACGTTTGCTTGTTTTAGATAACGCAAGACAGGAACAGATATCACAAATTATTCCTGTTGTTATCACTTAGTATTAGACTTTAAGTTAGTAATATTGATAAGATCAATAGCTCTTCTTGTGAATAAGTCAGAAATCAATAAGAGGATTCGTTACTTGTTATAACATTGAGTTTGATCTTACGTTTTGTGTTGGTCGGCAACGCGGACAGTGATAAATCTATCATGGATCGGCGCTCTTTGATGTCTATCTGTTTTATTTACCTGTGCTCGTCCTTTGTCCACATACAAGGTAAGTATCTTTTACTCGTTCTTTTTTTTTTCGTTAACGATTTTTGTTTATACAATTAATAGCACGGGGGCGTCCGGCTTTGCCCGGTCGTAAAATACGCTTAAATATGATATTTTAATTTGTCCAGATTTCGTATATTTTATTATAGAGTCGTGATTTCAAAAGTAAAAAAAAAAACATAGTATTTGAGTTCAATCAGTTAGGATCGAAACCGAAAGCAAAACTATAGCATTCAAAGCTGGTGACGTTACCACTATACAAACGGGACACGCATGTGAACTGATTAAAAATAAACTAAGATGAATGTATAAAATGTATAACAATTTTTAACATTTTGAACCCTTTTTGACCCTTAACAATATTTTAACCAGCTAAAGACCCATAAAAGAACAGCCCATAAAAAATCCAATCATTTGAGGCCTCTAGCGCCGCTCTGCGAGTTTTAGTTTCCGGAGTGATATAGTTTGAAAATAGAGTTTAGAGACAGGCAGACAGACAGATATATAGTCTTTTATATATTAAATTTCATTTCCCTCTTGAAAATAGGGCTTTTATTTAAATTTAAAAAAAAAATCATAAAAAAGAGAATCTGTATTTTAATATTGGTAACATCCACCCCTTCTCTATAAACGGGTTCATCTTCCACTAGATGATAAAACCAATGTGTATTTTGTGTATATAAATAATATATGTACTTTCATCTTGCCATGCAAAAGGTAGTAAAACACGTGCCTTCGTCTAACTTTAGGATGAAACCGTTTCAAATGATAACGGGAAGCGAGAAAGCAAGTATTATTATTTTTCAACGTTTTTTCAAAAGGTAGTAAAACACGTGCCTTCGTCTAACTTGATGAAACCGTTTCAAATGATAACGGGAAGCGAGAAAGCAAGTATTATTATTTTTTTTTTTTACATGGGAGTAACCATTTATCAAGTCCCGAAGGCCACTTGAGGATAAGAGTTAATGAGTGTACGTTAATCACCGAGACAACAGTTAGTGATGGAAATGGGGTAGAAATAGATTATTTAGGGAGCGGCTAAAACAACGACTTTAGGCTCACAGTGCCGCATGAAATTGATTCGGACAGAAAAGTGCTGTTGAAGCTTCTTGGTTGATCCGATTTCGTTTCGGTCTTTCTCCGTTTTATAATTTCCCATATTACCAATGTTAAGTTAATGTTGCATCTGATATCGATTATTTCTGTGGCGAAAGACCATAAAGATATTTTCGATAAAATTTGATGCGATATAATGGAATTCACCCTACACACCGTTTATCTTGTTCATGGTATTCTTTCTCACAATAACGTTTTTAAATATCCCAATAAATTATTTTTAGCCAATAAATTATTTTCTTAAATATATTTTTGCAGAATAGTGATGGTGTTAATTACAATGACGTTATTACTTAGAAACCCATTATTAACCTTGAAATGGGAAGGTGGTTCGTAACCATTCTGTACTTTCACCTAATAGTATGGAAGATATCTAGCTGGCAACATCAATGTTTCCATTAAAATAATTAGTAGGGCTATGATAAGAGAATATTCTTTTCATTTTTTGACTCTCGAATATATATCCGACACAGTTAATCAATCGAGAACCACATCACTCTATCTGAAAACATATAAGATATTAGCTGATATATACTCGAGAGCCAAATGAATGAAAAGAATAATCTCTTGTCATAGTCTTAGTAATTAGTAATGGCATTCTACGTACATTTAAAAAAAATTCTTTATTGGTCCCCTGGCAAAAGGAGGGTAAACCTGTAAATTCACCCATGTTCGTTCGTCTGTCCGCACTTTTTTCAATAACTACGCCTTGGAACTTTTTGAAATTTTGCACAAACATTAAACATGATACGAGTAAAAAAGTAACAGAACGGATTTTGCGGGAAAAACTCCGATTGCCCCCCTAGGGAAGCCTTTCGGGTTAAAATGGCTAAAATTGACACTTATGTGCTTATTAAGAAAAAATTTGATGCCTTGGATTTTTATAAAATTTTCTAAAAAGTTGTAACAAACTGATTTATATATTTTTTTTCTATACTTCGCGGTAACTCTTGGGTGTGTCCCAGGGCTCTTTTAGGGCTAATAAAAACATTCCATTTTTGAGACTATTTTACCATATTTGTCCAACATTTTCTGTGTATATTTATCTAGCAGTTTTGTATGGTGCATAACTCAAATTTAAATATGTTAAGGCCTTGGGGACTTTGGGGGCTAAATAAGGGGGTTGCAAATGATGGACTTAGTAATTTCTTTTTTTTTTTTTTGCATGGTGTAGAACTCAAATTTACTTATGTGAAGGCCTAAAACTGTACCGTTTGTTCATTTTCATCAGGATTTGTCGTCTCCTGGGGACTTTTGAGACTAAATAGGGAGGAGGGGGGGGGCAAATGCTGAACTTAGTCATTTTTTATGCCTCGTTCACTGTGTACTCACAGGGCACCATGCATGCTTCACTTGTTTAATTGTTATTTATTTGTTTATTTTTTGACCAACAGATGTGTTAGGTCATTTTGGAAAACGCTGTATAAGACACTTCGTCTGGACATGTGTAAGCAAAGAGAAATACTCACGCAAATCTAAACAATAAAATCGAAGCAAGCGAACACAAGTAAAAGTTTTAACAACATAGGCCAATATATGGCAAAAAAATATCACTAACTGTTCACTGAAGATTGCGATGTAATGCTTGTTCTGTGTAGTTCTAGGGGGTTCATCCGCTCAGGCTTTACCTTCCCTCTTTGAGAAGGGGTTACTTTATTAGTAATCGCCTGAGGCACCTCTACCGGAAAACGGTGACGGGGCTGCATATGCATATTTTGCAGGGTTAAGATGCTTTTCGTCTTGGGCGTTAACTTCTCAATCTAACTTTCTGACCCTCGTGTCATATTTCTCGAGGTGGGAGAAGAATTAAATATTGACTTTGGCTTTTGTTACCGAAGCAATCCTCAGCTCATTTAAAGAGAAAAAAAACTTACTGTATTTCATATATAAGATTAAATGTCACAATGGGATGAGACATCCGGTTTTAACAACTTTCTGTAATTCGTTCAGGATTTGTTCATTTATTTGCTTGTTTTGTGGTTTTACTTTGTTTTTATTTTACTTATTATTTACCTATGTTTCTTTAATTTTCTTTGTCTTTTATCTACGTCTACTGTTAATTTATTTGATTCTTCCAAATTGTCGGTAGGGAGGTAGCTTAGATTATTATTTTCACTATTGCATTTAGATATATATTGTGATTGTTTAGAAGATTATATTATTCTATGTATTTTTTCTACTCGATGTAAAGGTTACAGCATATGAAGTCTTGTTATAAACTAACACTATTATTTAGCGTGTCAATATATTTTTGAGATGTGTTCGTCTGAAAATTTTAATATATAGTTCTTAAACGATGTACACTTATTCCATCTATGTCTGTTTATTATTTGTTTAAATAACATTTTAATAAATGTTATATCCCTTAGAAACTTAGCAAATCTAGATTTTTACGTCTACACGGAGTGAAATTTAATTTTGTTTCCTAGAGTAGAGAGTTCATTCTCTGGTTGACAAGCGATGCTTCGATGGAGATAATTAGGAATTATTCAAAGAGAGATAGGTTTTCAAAATTTTAAATTTGGGAAAATTTAATTGCATCAAAGCTGTAAAATATATATGTAATTGGTTAATTTGATTATTATTATTATTATTATTATTATTATTATTATTATTATTATTATTATTATTATCTGCTACGTACGTTTATAGAAATTCCACAATTCATTAAAAAAATAATGTTTCGGAATATTTTAGATTCAAATTACGAATTTTTATCTTTTGTATTCCTTGTATTATTTAGACTACTGTTCTCATTGACCTTATTCTTACAACGTTTCAGCCGGAATAACCGCTGATATTCTTCAGGGCATCTTGTATGAATGTTCAGTGTAAATAGTGTATGAGGCGATAATATAACAAATACTGATCCAACGGGTCACAGGTTTTTTTTATACCAGTACTGGCACGCTGATGATATTATCTTGCTTGCTTGAATATTTTAAATAGCTGAAACTGGGGCAATTTACGTAAATAAAATAGAATATTTAGGAAAATGATTAAAGGAATGGAATGATGCAAATAATTAAAATATAAAGCAAGGGGGGAAAAGAAGAAATTTTAAATCTTATGTAAATTTACATCCCCAATTTTTTAAAGACGTGGCGAATATAGTTAATAAACTTCTTGTGATTAAATGTTACGTAACACTCCATGGAAATATGTTTCTTTCATTGACTGAAACCACATGGTCGCCATTGAAACTTAGGTGATTACATGTAACAGACCGTGGACGCGCGTATGCAGATTCATGCGGAATGCGAAATGACGTCACTGTAAGGAAAAAAAAACTATGAAAGGAGAAAGACCACGTTAGAGAAAACGATCATGTAAGAGACATCAAAATCGTAACGAGAAGTGACTCGTAGCCGGAGAATGAAGAAAATAAATGTCATTGGGTCGTGTATGTAAACGTGTGTAAGTGCGTTACGTTACATACAAATTAAATCCAACGTGTTTGCAACTAGATCTTTATGACAGAAAATACTTTTTTCCAACAACGTTTTCAATACAAAATATCGGGCTATTCACTGGAACTTCTTTACATAATATATTCTTCTCCAACAATACCGTTTTATATACGAATCGCGGGAACAGTGTACTCATCATTAGAACTTGGTTACGTAGTATACTTTTCTCTAACAAGACTGTTTTTAATAATAACCCATGTTCGAGTGCTAAATGTCTTCTGGCAACTTCTGTTAAACTCATCTCTTATGGATGGCAAACACACACAAGTCCCAATTTGCAATACAAAGAAATACTCGTTTTTTCTCACATCCAGATTCTGTACTGTTGGGATCAGGCAAATTAATAATGCAAAGGGGAGTAACTCTTTGCTTCTTTGGGCAAAGTCGCCTCCCTTTGACCGTAGTCCTAAAACTTTAATTTCTCGCGAGAAATCGCGAGATCAACGACCGGAAGTGAAGAGTGGAGAAAAAACACAATGACTTTAAAAATGGCCAGATGAACATTATTTCCCGTTCATCCATTTATCATATTTGGACTTCAAACTTTCATCTATTATGTTTGAATTGTGGGTACGTGTGTGTGCGTGTCTCTTAATAAACGTATGCCGTCATGTATCAATAAAATGTTTCCCGTAAGTGTCATGTTCTTTCTTTATGAGCTGCTACAAACCCAACGTGAAGGCTGGACTCCCTGCAGTAAGATATTTTATGTTATATTGATTTAACGCAACCCACGATATAACATGCACACTAAGCAGAGACGGACCATTTTATATTGGCGATGGTTTTCATTCGTTTGTTTTATGTTTAACTGTCTCATGGACCACTATAGAATCATTTTAAGGGCAAACAGTTTCTTTTAATCAGCATAGATAAAATGCAGTTTGGTTTTATGTTTACGCAAAGGATCACATTTTCTATATTTATTCTGAGACAGATACAAGATGAGAAGATTGTAGATGCGTACCTGGTTTTGTGAAACTTTTCTTTCTAGAATAGGGATGGTTACTATTCTATTTTTAAGATTTTACTGTTCAGTGCAATATTTTTAGGAAATTTAATATATCTTTTATCTTTACAGCGTTAAAACGTTTTTCTAACTTGGTTACTTGAAGACCTGGACTTTTGTTGTTTCGAAGTCTTTAGATTCAATTAAAAGAACATAATGGCATGGTATACATAAAAAAAGTTCTCCTGTTAGAAAATGAGAGTTTGTAATTAAAATATGACGTATACGTAGTCTAGTTAGGATTACTTCTTCCTTTTTCTGCTTCCTATATCCCAATTCTCATTATTTGATGGTAGAAAATATGTGGTGTAATTTATTATTAAGGCAATTGTTCCATGCTCCTTGCCATTTAGTAAATACTAGCCTAGGTACACAGCGTTGCCCGGGTGTTTGGAGGTGTGTGCTGAGCAAAAAAAAAAAAAATAGTGGTAGTAGGCAGGCAGGCTCGAACTCGTACCGCGAAGGAGGAAAAGAACGTTAAAAAAACATGACGTCTATGTCGTTGCATCCATCGCCAAACAGGAGGTGGCGAAGGTTTAAATTAAGGCTAGTCAATCAAAAAGAGGAGATGAATTTCGAAAATATCGGCGACAAAGGCGACCCCTTCCTGTAGAAAAGTGACCAGTTGAGGGTGAAGGAATTAATGCTTTTAGCCAGTTTTTCGATATTTGTCGTCCGAAGGGTCGAGCTTCAAACGATACCGATCTTATGAAAATCTGTTCCTCTGCCGAAAGTTTTAGGCATATATACATACATACATACATACATACATACATTTAAACAGACAGGTGAAATTTATATTATAGAAGTATTAATTAATGGTTTGTTTGGAATCGATGTACGTAATCTTCATATTAGATTGCTTCATTTAGCTGCTAAGTCGAGTTTTTCATTTTCTCTGATGCAGATATGGCAAGGTATACAACAAAATATAACGTTTATACTCTTTAATAATATGGTTATTTTCTTTAGCAGTCTGTAAGTGGATTGCTTACATCTTGGTTTCTAATGAGAAAAGTGTGGGGTTGGAATCTGATAAAATGATACATTTTTAAAACTTTTCTTCTGAACTAGAGCTAAATCGATTGTTGTGGTTTCTGTACTACAAATGGATGCTTTGTTGGTTAAGCGTTTTAGGATTTGGTTTTGTTCTAAATGGCAACACATCTTAAGCTGTCACTTATTTTGGATCCCTCCGTATAAATATGTAGATTCATTTATTTATTGCGGGCTATTATCCTCATATTTTAGTTGCTGTTTCACAACGTTTCAGCCAACTATTCCTCTAGCCTTTGTCAGGTTGTAATCGCGACGGGATAGGCACTCCGAATCTCCTAACTGCATTCTCAGCAATTATTGCCTTCCATAGTTGTTTTTCGTCTCACCACGTTTTGGCCAACTAAGCATCTGACCGGCTTTGGGGGGGGGGATTGAAACCACTATCTTCAGACAATGCTCACCTGGAACCGTAGAGATTCAACGTCTCTATCCAGTGCGCCGCAGGCTCCGAAAGGCGGTCAAGGTTGGATATTTTAATCTCATGAATTCAGATTTATTTATTATCTGATCTTCCATTGTCGGGCCCGTACCGAATAGTATATATTATTATTTTACTCCAAATAAGAAAACAGTAATTGCTGAGAATACAGTTAGGATATCCGGAGTTCCTATCCTGTCGTGGTTACCACCTGACGAAGGCCGGAGGAATAGTTGGCCGAAACGTCATTAAACAACAACTAAAAGATGAGGATAACAGTCCGCAATAAATAAATAAATAAATAAATGATACTCGTTTAAATAATGGATTCCAATTGATTAAATAATAAATATGTAGATGTTCTGGGAATTTGGGAGGGGGATAAGTTGGATTTCATTCTGGAAAGTTGCAGGATTTGTTTTCCTCTTTGCGTGGTTTGTTAGTTTGAGTAATATAGTTCGCTGTGTTAAAAGCCAAAGGGGAATTTTCGATGATGTATTACATTGGATTAGAGAAAGGTTTGTTTCGGCTTCAGTGATAAGTTTTCTTAAAATATGTAAGATAAAGGGTTTAAGACCCTTTGCGCGTGTGTGTCTTAAGGTACGCGAAGACTATTTCCGCTATGGGATCCATGTTGTGCCTCATCAGGCTTTACACATCTTAAGTGATTATTTACGTAATAATCTCTGTCCCTTTCTCCCTTTTTCTCACTCTCTCTCTCTCTCTCTCTTTCTCTCTCTCCCTCCCCCTCTCTCTCTAATCTCATGTGATCGTATTAAATAATTACAGCTTCTTCGTATCTTTCAGCTTTCCCATTCGCTCATATAAATCGCTTTTATTTTATTTTAATTTAAGACTTCCAATCAGAAATGATTAATAACGCTCAGGGTATATGTATGCAAGATAGCGATTTTAATGCTGATTTCCATAAACATAAATCATTACGAGAGTCTATTCTGAATATTGTCTAAATAAAAGACAGAGGAAAGAAAAGGATATTGGAACGTTATATTGTAATCTTGAATCTGAAATTTCTTCAGCAGATTGAGCAAATATAGATGCTCATGCACAGTAAGGGCTTTGAGGCGGTGAACATGAGCTTCAAAACTGGAGTGGAGGCATCATTTCACGTAATATTTTCAGTACTAGAACTTATACTTGGAGTTTTGGAACACACAATCCATGAGTATTCGCCAGGTATCATTAGCGCACTAAAAAACACCTGCAAATCACTGCTTCTAGTATAGTCATAGCAACAGAAACTTCTTTGTTCGTTACTTGATGTGAAAGGAATCTGTTAAAATAAAGCGGCGTCTTTTCAAACTGAGCCGTTGCTTTGTCGTCAAATCGATGGCATATTTATGAATAGAACGATGCAATCTGTACTTTTGCGAGATTTTTTCTCGTGAAACGAATAAATAAAATGAAAAAGAAGTGTTAAATTAACAAAATGGACGAAATAACCGACGATGGAACTTCCCTAAAAATGTTTCTTTGATCACAATGATTGCAACACACGCACATAAACACACACACACACACACACACACACACACACACACACACACACACACACATATATATATATATATATATATATATATATATCTTTTATGAAGTCTATTGAAAGTACATTCCTGAAATAGTCTTGATTTCTATTTCACCTGGAAAGATAAAAATCCTTGCAACTATGATAAGAGAAAAAACTAGCAATACGTCCACACACAATGATGACAATATTTTTCTTCTTCTTTTTCTTCTTGTTGTCGTTGTTGTTGTTGCTATTATTATTATTATTATTATTATTATTATTATTATTATTATTATTATTCTTCAGGTTTTTAGCGTATGTTATTTACTCACTAGGAGTTTTCACACACGGACATTACCAGTGATTGTTCACCGATAATTTCCGGTCGCGTTTCCCCGAGCTTGGGTGACAACGAGTTTCCCCATATTTTCAGTTACCTCCGTTTCTTTCGATAAATGTTATAAATCATTTTGCGTTATGGCAACAGCCGTTTACGAATGATTGTTCACTGATTATAACCGGTATTTTTCCCTGGAGTCTGAATCTCCCCAGATTTCCAGTACCCGTTCCTCTTTTTCGATAATCATTGCAAATGACTTTGCATTATCGCAAAAGCCGTTTACAGTTGATTTCTTTCTGACAACGACTATTGGTCTTTTCTGAGATTTTAGTGGCGATCAACTTCGCTAAGGATACATTATTCGCATTTTTCGTTCGTCATTTCATCCTCACAATTATTTTGTGTGATATCAGTCTAGGCTGATATCATATTTTTGCGTGTAGAGATATAGTTTATAGAATTACTTTATGTTTCAGTTTCTTTCTAGTTATTATCCCATAAAATATGACTGTTTTCATTTTCCACTGTTTTTGATTTGTATTTATGTCAGCGTCTGCGTGTTCACAACACATTCTTTTGTATAATTCGCAAAGTACTGCTTTCTCTACGCAGTCATGATTCTTCTGTTTATTTGTTCTTTTATGGCTAGTTTGCTGAATTCACTTATTATGTGGTCTACCGTATTGTCTATTTGTTTACAGAGCCTGCATTAACTGTTTAACTGGGTGTGATATATTTCAGTGTTAATGTAGTTTGTCCGTATCTCATTGTTATGTGCAGCTGTCAGTAGTGATTTCGATCCCCTGTTTAAGTGTATTTTTTTTAGTTGTGTTCAGCTGTTCTCAGTGATCTCTTGTCCTATCATTCGTATGAATCAACGGAACTGCTTCTCTTGCCAATTCCTTTTCTTTTCTTTTTCCCCCTAGATCACTCCTTCCTAAATTGCTAAGTTTCTCAATTAATCAATCTATATATAAATGCGATAGCGTGTGTGTTCTTTGTGTGCTACGCTTTCGGGAAAATTTGATTGATGAGATTTAATTTCGGAATACACTTTAATTCCGGAATACACATTTACGAACGCTCCAGACGGTATTCGATTAGCGTGTTCATATCGCTGTATTTGTTTCTAGTTCTATAAAACTTAGGGTTTTATCTTTCTGGTAAATGTAAAAGTTGCTAAGGAATAATTGAGTTTAATAGTTATTCCGTAGTAAAAAACGATAACACAAATCTCTCGGCCGGCGGACGCTGTACGTTTTCTAATTTAAAATATTTGGGAGAAAAATTGATGCATCACTGCAGTTCTATAGTTTGTAATAATATCGACAGTAGTTATTTGTTTTTTTTTTATTGTTTATTTTTTGAAAACTTTTTTATTGGTTGAGAGAGAGAGAGAGAGAGAGAGAGAGAGAGAGAGAGAGAGAGAGAGAGAGAGAGACCGACCGACCGACCAATGCTGGTGTTTCTGTTTATTCAAATATTATTGCTACTACTACATTTTCATTTGTGTGTGTGTGTTTGTGTGTGTGTGTGTGTGTGTGTGTTTGGATAAAAATTTATGCCTTCCTGTAGTTTTATTTTTGTGAACATATCAACAACAGTTATTTGGGGTTTTTCATTGTTTAATTTGTTTACATTTTTATTGTTTTTTGTGAATAAGGGAGAGAGAGAGAGAGAGAGAGAGAGAGAGAGAGAGAAGGAGAGAGAGAGAGAGACCGACCGACCGACCGATTGACCTGGTTTTTTAGTTAGCTATATATTAATACGATAGCGTATGTATTACTTTGTGTATGACTAGGTGTATCAGAAACTTTGTGAAAAATATTGAATAATTCGACCCCCTGTCTTGGTGAGTAAATAAATTATTTACTTTTTAACAGACATTTCAAAATGGGGGTAGGCGTGAATTAATTCGACCCCCTGTCTTTCCAAGCTTATAACTACTCGAAAAATGTAATTCAAACCCTATTGTTTTTCAATAAAAGGAGGAAGGACCAAGGTTACATTAAAAAAACAAACAAAAAAAAAAACAACAACGTGGTTTAAAAAAAGGGTGTTAAACTTCGGACTTTACAGGTAAATTTCTACTTTTTTGTTTTAAATTTGAATATATTATTTGTTGATCGTTATCTTCAATTTGTGATGTATAAAACTTTGGTGAGTAAATTAATTATTTACTTTTTAATAGACATTTCAAAATGGGGGGGCGTGAATTAAAAAAAACGTTTGTCTAAAATATTATATTCAATTTATTGGAAAGACAATAAAATTTCACATTGACTCTGAAAATACCGTAAAAATAGAATAAATAGAAGAATTTTGATAGATTTTTAAAGTTTAAAAATTGAGCAATACTGAACTCGTAAAATTCAATTAATTTCATTAGTGTTTAATATATATATATATATATATATATATATATATATATATATATATATATATATATATTTCTATTACGTTTTATACGACTTTAATAGTTTATTTTGGAAGTATAATCCATAAAGAAAATAAACAACCCACTTTTAAAGGAGAAATTACAAGTTTTTAATATTTTATTCGCAATTTCGTGTTAGGGGGTGACAAAAATTCCTAGAAAAAATTCTGATACACCTTGTGTATGACGCTTACATCTTATTTCTTTCGAGTGGTTGTCAGTGTTGTGTCTTCCCATGTCTTGTAATAGATAATCTTGTAAAGAATCCTTCATGAGTCTTGGTTTCGTTTACGATTATAGATGATTGCACTGAATGCATCTATTTTTTTATTTTTGAAATCATTACTATGTTTACATTATAAAATAGGAGAAAATAAATGACTCACTCTTTTATTTTTCTATCCTTTTTTATTGTTCTATCCTTTTTTATTGTTCTATCCTTTTTTATTGTTCTATCTTTTTTATTGTTCTATCCTTTTTTATTGTTCTATCTTTTTTATTGTTCTATCCTTTTTTATTGTTCTATCATTTTTTATTGTTCTATCCTTTTTATTGTTCTATCCTTTTTTATTGTTCTGTCCTTTTTTATTATTCTATCCTTTTTTATTGTTTTATCCTTTTTTATTGTTTTTTCCTTTTTTATTGTTCTATCCTTTTTCATTGTTCTATCCTTTTTTATTGTTTTTTCCTTTTTTATTGTTCTTTCCTTTTTTATTGTTCTATCATTTTTTATTGTTCTATCCTTTTTTATTGTTCTTTCCTTTTTTATTGTTCTGTCCTTTTTTATTGTTCTATACTTTTTTTTATTGTTCTATCATTTTCTATTGTTTTATCCTTTTTTATTGTTCTGTCCTTTTTTATTGTTCTATACATTTTTTATTGTCCTATCCTTTTTTATTGTTCTATCCTTTTTTATTGTTCTATTATTTTTTATTGTTCTATCCTTTTTTATTGTTCTATCCTTTTTATTGTTCTATCCTTTTTTATTGTTCTATTATTTTTTATTGTTCTATACATTTTTTATTGTTCTATCCTTTTTTATTGTTCTATCCTTTTTATTGTTCTATTATTTTTATTGTTTTATTATTTTTTATTGTTCTATACATTTTTTATTGTTCTATCCTTTTTATTGTTCTATTATTTTTTATTGTTCTATTATTTTTTATTGTTCTATACATTTTTTATTGTTCTATCCTTTTTATTGTTCTATCCTTTTTTATTGTTCTATTATTTTTTATTGTTCTATCCTTTTTTATTGTTCTATCCTTTTTTATTGTTCTATTATTTTTTATTGTTCTATACATTTTTTATTGTTCTATCCTTTTTTATTGTTCTATCATTTTTTATTGTTCTATCTTTTTTATTGTTCTGTCCTTTTTTATTGTTCTATACTTTTTTATTGTTCTGTCCTTTTTATTGTTCTATACTTTTTTATTGTTCTGTCCTTTTTTATTGTTCTATCTTTTATTGTTCTGTCCTTTTTTATTGTTCTATCCTTTTTCATTGTTTTATCCTTTTTTATTGTTCTATCTTTTTTATTGTTCTATCATTTTTTATTGTTCTATCCTTTTTTATTGTTCTATCCTTTTTTATTGTTCTATCATTTTTATTGTTCTATCCTTTTTTATTGTTCTTTCCTTTTTTATTGTTCTGTCCTTTTTATTATTCTATCCTTTTTTATTGTTTTATCCTTTTTTATTGTTCTGTCCTTTTTATTGTTCTGTCCTTTTTTATTGTTTTATCTTTTTTTATTGTTGTGTCCTTTTTATTGTTCTATCATTTTTTATTGTTCTGTCCTTTTTATTGTTCTTTCCTTTTTTATTGTTCTGTCCTTTTTTATTGTTCTATCGTTTTTTATTGTTCTATTCTTTTTGATTGTTCTGTCCTTTTTGATTGTTCTACCCTTTTTTATTGTTCTATTCTTTTTGATTGTTCTATCATTTTTTATTGTTCTACCCTTTTTTATTGTTCTTTCCTTTTTTATTGTTCTATCCTTTTTTATTGTTCTGTCCTTTTTTATTGTTCTGTCCTTTTTTATTGTTCTATCGTTTTTTATTGTTCTGTCCTTTTTTATTGTTCTGTCCTTTTTTATTGTTCTTTCCTTTTTTATTGTTCTATCCTTTTTATTGTTCTGTCCTTTTTTATTGTTCTATCGTTTTTTATTGTTCTGTCCTTTTTTATTGTTCTGTCCTTTTTTATTGTTCTATCCTTTTTTTATGTTTCTGTCCTTTTTTATTGTTCTGTCCTTTTTTATTGTTCTTTCCTTTTTTATTGTTCTATCCTTTTTTATTGTTCTGTCCTTTTTTATTGTTCTATCGTTTTTTATTGTTCTGTCCTTTTTTATTGTTCTGTCCTTTTTTATTGTTCTTTCCTTTTTTATTGTTCTTTCCTTTTTTATTGTTCTATCCTTTTTTATTGTTCTGTCCTTTTTTATTGTTCTATCGTTTTTTATTGTTCTGTCCTTTTTTATTGTTCTGTCCTTTTTTATTGTTCTTTCCTTTTTTATTGTTCTGTCCTTTTTTATTGTTCTATCCTTTTTTATTGTTCTGTCCTTTTTTATTGTTCTATCGTTTTTTATTGTTCTGTCCTTTTTTATTGTTCTGTCCTTTTTTATTGTTCTTTCCTTTTTTATTGTTCTATCGTTTTTTATTGTTCTGTCCTTTTTTATTGTTCTATCGTTTTTTATTGTTCTGTCCTTTTTTATTGTTCTGTCCTTTTTTATTGTTCTATCCTTTTTTATTGTTCTTTCCTTTTTTATTGTTCTATCTTTTATTGTTCTATCGTTTTTTATTGTTCTATCCTTTTTATTGTTCTGTCCTTTTTTATTGTTCTATCATTTTTTATTGTTCTATCCTTTTTTATTGTTCTATCATTTTTTATTGCTCTGTCCTTTTTTATTGTTCTGTCCTTTTTTATTGTTCTATCCTTTTTTATTGCTCTGTCCTTTTTTATTGTTCTGTCCTTTTTTTTGTTCTGTTCTTTTTTTATTGTTCTATCCTTTTTTATTGTTCTATCCTTTTTTATTGTTCTATCCTTTTTTATTGTTCTATCCTTTTTTATTGTTCTATCATTTTTTATTGTTCTATCCTTTTTTATTGTTCTATCCTTTTTATTGTTCTGTCCTTTTTATTGTTCTGTCCTTTTTATTGTTCTATCCTTTTTTATTGTTCTATCTTTTTTTTTTGTTCTGTCCTTTTTATTGTTCTATCCTTTTTTATTGTTCTGTCCTTTTTTATTGTTCTATCCTTTTTTATTGTGCTGTCCTTTTTTATTGTTCTATCCTTTTTTATTGTTCTATCCTTTTTATTGTTCTATCCTTTTTATTGTTCTATCCTTTTTTATTGTTCTATCCTTTTTATTGTTCTATCCTTTTTATTGTTCTGTCCTTTTTATTGTTCTATCCTTTTTTATTGTGCTGTCCTTTTTTATTGTTCTATCCTTTTTTATTGTTCTATCCTTTTTATTGTTCTATCCTTTTTTATTGTTCTATCATTTTTTATTGTTCTATCCTTTTTTATTGTTCTATCCTTTTTATTTTTCTGTCCTTTTTATTGTTCTGTCCTTTTTATTGTTCTATCCTTTTTTATTGTTCTATCTTTTTTTTTGTTCTGTCCTTTTTATTGTTCTATCCTTTTTTATTGTTCTGTCCTTTTTTATTGTTCTATCCTTTTTTATTGTGCTGTCCTTTTTTATTGTTCTATCCTTTTTTATTGTTCTATCCTTTTTATTGTTCTATCCTTTTGTATTGTTCTATCCTTTTTATTGTTCTATCCTTTTTTATTGTTCTATCCTTTTTTATTGTTTTATCCTTTTTTATTGTTCTATCCTTTTTATTGTTCTGTCCTTTGTTATTGTTCTATCCTTTTTTATTGTTCTATCCTTTTTATTGTTCTATCCTTTTTTATTGTTGTATCCTTTTTTATTGTTCTATCATTTTTTATTGTTCTATCCTTTTTATTGTTCTATCCTTTTTATTGTTCTATCTTTTTATTGTTCTATCCTTTTTTATTGTTCTATCCTTTTTTATTGTTCTATCCTTTTTTATTGTCCTATCCTTTTTTATTGTTCTGTTCTTTTTATTGTTCTATCCTTTTTTATTGTTTTATCCTTTTTTGTTGTTCTATCCTTTTTATTGTTCTGTCCTTTTTTATTGTTCTGTCCTTTTTTATTGTTCTATCCTTTTTTATTGTTCTGTCCTTTTTTATTGTTCTGTCCTTTTTTATTGTTCTATCGTTTTTTATTGTTCTGTCCTTTTTTATTGTTCTATCCTTTTTATTGTTCTGTCCTTTTTTATTGTTCTATCCTTTGTTATTGTTCTGTCCTTTTTTTATTGTTCTATCCTTTTTATTGTTCTATCCTTTTTTATTGTTCTGTCCTTTTTTATTGTTCTATCCTTTTTATTGTTCTATCCTTTTTTATCGTTCTATCCTTTTTATTGTTCTATCCTTTTTTATTGTTCTATCCTTTTTTATTGTTCTATCCTTTTCATTGTTCTATCATTTTTTATTGTTCTGTCCTTTTTTATTGTTCTATCTTTTTTTATTGTTCTATCCTTTTTATTGTTCTATCTTTTTTTTATTGTTCTATCCTTTTTATTTTAAGATTACCGTCCCATCGGTTGCATATATTTGCTAGTATATATATATATATATATATATATATGTGTGTGTGTGTGTGTGTGTGTGTGTGTGTGTGTGTGTGTGTGTGTGTGTGTGTGCAGGTGTGTGTGTGTGTATAGCAATGTATAAAGAAGTTTAATAAAGAGCAGCCGACTGTGACAATCTTTGTGACCTAGAATAATCCGCTAAAAAGTATGAGATATTGGGTGAGATGGTATTATGCCGAACGAATATATACTATACTACCGCGAATCAAAGAAAGGAGTAATGCCTGGGAAGAGTTTCATTATAGCAGACCATATACAATATACTCGCAAAGGATGAGAAAATACGTGAAAAAAGGGTCGCGTAACAACAGAACAGATACTATACTATACTATCCTCGAAGGAGGCGACAATGCCTTGGAGAATGGAAAATAACATATATTACATTCCTTATTCCTGAATTTAGCATTGAAAATTAGTATTAATTGTTTAGTCTATAACAGTATAGTAAACTTAATAGAACATTAAAAGACAGTAGAATAATACACTGATAGAATTAATAGTATTGTTTCGGCTTCAGACAGCAAATCTCCATGTTTTATGCAAACCGCTCCAAACAAGGCATGAAGCCATTTGATGTAAGGAACTAAAAATACTATATAACGGCTAAAAACTAACACACGACAATATTTGATAGATAGAGTCCGACCGAGAAAATAGCAATTCTTCGCCCGTTTATCAGAAGAATTAATCATGGAACACGAGAACTAAAAGAGAAATATGGAAAACGCGAATCACGAGGCTGCCGAAAGTAAACCCATGGTCCATTTTCTATTTTCTAAAAGTATGGCGCGCTTCACAAGTTGTCATGCTTGCGTAGGGGGCATGCTAATCTGCATTGTTCTGAATTTAGTCTTGACGAAGCGAATACATTTATAATCGATAAACATTCATGGTACATCTCATTATGTGAGAAATAAATAGTTATCGAACTTATCGTTCTCTGTCTCCTCTCGGTCACCCTTATTCTTATTGTTGGAAAGTCTTCTCACTAAAATAAAAAAATATATATGTTTAACTCAAAGCAGGAAGGGAAAAAATCGTGTTTTTATTGTTAATATGCGTGTTGTTACTAAGTATGGCTACTTAATTAAAAGCTTACAATGGCGATTTATTCAATAGCTTCGCGTTCGATACATCCGCCAAGGGCAAAGTGTTCCTATTACAACGACCAATCTCGATCATAAACAAAAGCCAAGAAAAAAGGAATAAAGATAAGATGAATAAAAGTGAAGAATAAAAGCCACTCAAAAAATAAAAGTATGCAAAACGAATACGTTATGTTGATGGATTTTCACACAAGACGAAAACGGTTCGAATAACTCTATAACTATATTATAATTGATTCTACAATCTGTTTATTCAGGACAATGCAGAATACGCATTGTACAAAATTTAGGATCCCAAACGGATTTCATACTGTCTTTAACACTCTTATACAACTAAACAAAAGTAAATATAACCCACATAACTCACCCTTACATTACCCAGTTATATTCCAAAACCCATAACGATTTGGTAATTGGTTGTTTTAGTTATTTTTTTATGGCGTATCAACTTTTTTCGAGTTATTTTATGCCGAATCCCATTTTGGAAAAAACGTTTTTATGCTTCAAGTTCTTTATATCTTCAAATATTTATTCAGAGTGTTTGGTTTGGTAGTTTTGTAGAGAAAAACTTTTGTTTTTTATTCAATTTTGTATAACAATTTAATTTTACAAAAAAAAAAAGAACAATGATCTTAATGTTCGGTGCATTTTAGACCAGAAAACCAGTGTCTTAAGACAGATTGATTGGGTAGCATAGTAACCTAGTCAATATTCCTCTTCAATGGTGCCATTATATTTTAACTTTCGGACCCAACACGCTGTGTTTGAGACAGTCGCAAGAAAATAGACAAAAAGAAAGAAATTCGACTCGGCATTTTTTCAGTTTTAACAAAGGGCATTTACTACCGGTACTTTCCAACAGCGCATTTCATCTTGTTTTAAAAGTTTGTCATGTGATTAAAAACACGCTGCTAACTGGCCACACGTCGACCTTACGTCGGCATTCCTTGCCGGTCCTCTGCCATCCATGTGTTTTCGCCGTCGTTTCTCGTCCACGTGTATGTGTTTTTTTTCACTGCCTTTCTTTTCCTTCTCTTTCTCCGCTGTGACGTCATTTTGCGCACCGGCTCGGTCATTTGCATATATGTCGTAAGGCTGCTGCTGTTGCTATAAACGCTAGCGGGTCTGTTACAGCACTAGAGATTGGTTAATTAAAGCAATCAACATATACGCATACTTAGCATAATAAAAACACAAATTTACGTATATATTTATTAACCGTTTTTGCACTATTACAAAGTAAATGTAACTTTTTCAGTTTTTTAGACATACATCTTAAGTTTAATATCACTTAAAGTTGTTGATGAGTGATTTAGAGGCCGGGAAGACTAGATCCGTTCTGTCGTTTTTACTGTTCTGGAGTGTACTGATCGCATCATTTCATTTTTCATAGAAATCGTTCCGGACAAGGCATAAAGCAACTCATTAAAAGTAGCTACCAATATGGAACAATGATCACTGCAAATACAGAAGATACCTATTGGCCCTAGTCTTGATATAATCAAGGCTATAAGGAAAACTGTCTGCAGGGAAGGTTCCATTAGCTTGTAGTTCTTGGAAAGCTACTGGAATAGGAAGCTATATTACAATGAGCTATTAAAACAGCGAATTGGTGGAGACCACAAGACTAACGACTCAAACGAGCTGGATCAAAGGAAGCAGGGAATAGATGAGACAATTTTGAGGAAAACGTGCCATAATTGTATTTATAGAAAAGATTGACCCTAGAAACCTCACGTCTGTGAAAAAGAGGTTGTAGAGTGTATGAACGAGTGTGTGTGTGGGGGGAGGGGAATCGAGTTATAAAAATGTTTCTGCGCTTTATCAAGAACACCTAAATGGGACAGAGATAAACTAAACTAAATATTACGACAGTACTCCATGCATGGTCTGATAGTAGATATGTAGAAATAGAGAATATCCTTCATAATTATGTGGACTATTATCTTCATTTTTTACTTGTTGTTTTCACGACGTTTCGACCAATTATTCCTCTGCCCTTCGTCAGATTAACCGCAACGGGATAGGAATGTCGAATCCTCCAACTATATCCACAGCAATTGCTGCCTTCAATAGCCGTTGTCAACTCACCACGGTTTGATCAACTAATCCTCTGACCTTGGAGGATTCGATATTCCTATCCCGTTGCGGTTTACCTGAGGAAGACTAGATGAATAATTGGCCGAAACGTCGTGAAAACAAGAACTAGAAGATGAGGATAATAATCCAAATAATTAAATAAAAAATTATACAAATTGCTGATCTAAAAAATAATTCCAAACCAAATCAATAATCCTTTATAGTTGTTAGTCTTAAATTTAAGCACACTCGTCTAGCATTATACAAACAATTTATGGCGTGTAATGCGTCTGATACGTCACCTTACATGTTTCTCATTTGGAAATTATTTGTTCTTTTTTCCTCAACGCACTTGGACAAACGGAGTCCGTCACAAACACGTTCACCAGTTTGCATTCGTACTAATTAATTCTTAATAGAATAGCTTCCTTTGTCGCCGCCAAAATAAACTTTCTCCGCCAGATTGTATTCTGGAAAAAGCATTGGAGTTTGATATCCGATTCGGTGACTTGAACTTCCGGTGTTTTAAATGGGATGCGTGCAACTGCAAACAAACCGAAATAAATGCTGCACGTGTGCGTGGGTGTGCGTGCGTTATTCAATCCTTTTTTTTATTCACGTAACTGTTTCCATGGCGATGCCTCCCATCTAACATTTTTTTATCAACTTACCTTTACGAATCCAATATCCAATTTCATGTTTTAGTTGCAGGGTTATTTTAGGTGGGAAAAATAGCAATCAGATCCCCAAAGAATGTGAGGAAGAGAATAGCAATAACGAAATTATGTGCTGTTATAACTGCAATTATTTACCTTGCAAAAAAAAAAAATAATAATAAAGAAAATAAACAGAGAAACAAGATGCGTCTATTCAAAGTTGACGTTTTACGATACATATGTTGTTTCAAACTTAATCGTGACAGACAGACAATTGGAAAATAATTTTATAGATAAAGAGGGCGTCGATGGTAATACAATATCAACAAAATTACAAAGTCTATCCATACATACATATATATATATATATATATATATATATATATATATATATATATATATATATATATATATATATACATATCAATTTTACTTGCGTCTTATTAAACAACTTACAGTAAAGAGTTAAGTAAAGTTCAAAGTGTCTATACGAAAAACGTATTTTTTTGTCCTTCTTTCAATTTTTTATCATTTAGTTCTAGTTGGGTATGGAGCATTCTACCGGATGCCACACATTCATCCGCTCTCTCAGACATTCCATTCGAGAGATCTTATTTTTAAAAGATTCTAACCGTCCCTCTAAGTGCAATTACTTGTATCACTCTTGCACTTGAATCTCTGTTTTTTTTATATGGAGGTCGCCACTTATTAAGGCCCAGAAGCCACTGGGTTATTTTGTGTAAGTAATCAATGAGATAGTGTTGCAGTATTCATTAGTATTGGAGATTTGATAAAGTGGCATCACTTAAGGGGGCGGTTCATCAGGAATTTGTTTATGTTGGACTTGAAGACATCCAAGTTGTAGTCAGTTGCAGGAGGGAAACAGGCAAGCGGTAGAGAGTTCCACAGGCGTGCACTTCTAAGAAAAAAGCTTTGTTCATGGAATCTACGTTTTGATTCAGGCACAAATAAAGATTGGGAAAATTATTGACAATGGTTTCAGCTAGACGGGTGTTTATCGCGAAAGATTGGAAAGGGAGGGGAGACCAGAGATTGGAGCTCAGACGAGCACTTGCCATGGAAATAGCGATAAAACAAAGATAGTCTCGCAACGTCTCTTCTGTGGGAGAGAGGCTGCAGAGAAGAGAAAAGGGCACCCCCCACTAAACCACGAAGTCTATTTTGTACTCTGTCAAGGCAGGATAGGATTTTTTTCCAGCTCCTACCCAGACGTGGCAGCATTATTACATTCTTGGACGTACTTGACTTTTATATAGATAGAAAATTGTATCAGTAGTGAGATATCTTCTGGAGCGGTAGAAGGATCCCACCATTTTTCCAGCGACCTTGGCAACAGACATGATGTACGTGTTCTATTTCAGATCAGAAGTAAAGGTCCAACCCAGAAGCTTGTCAAAATATGGGGCCTTCCTTAGACGAGAGCCATCCATTTCAATTGATGCCAGATGCGGATCAGAGCGTTGATTATGTAATGATAGGAGCTTGGTTTTAGATGCATTAAAGGTAACCGGCCACCTCTTCCCCCACTGTAACACGCGCTCGACATCAGAGGAGAGAGAATCAGAGAGAACGTTGTCATTTACAGCCTTTGAGGTGTTGCCGTAGATGGTCGTGTCATCAGTATAGATGTCAACGAATGATTTAAGTATGTGTTTAGGGAGATCATTGATGTAGATCAGGAAGAGAGTTGGGCCCATGATGGACCCCTGAGGGACTCTAGCATTAATACTGCCTCTGATTTTTGCCCATCAATCACTACTCTTATGAGCCTATCGAAGAGAAATGATTTAATAATTGAGAAAACATTTCCAGTTATACCGTAGCTGGAAATCTTGTGAAGTAGGCCTTTATGCCATACCTTATCAAAGGCCTTCGATATGTCAAGAGCAATTGCCCTAGACAGGAAGCCTTTGTCGAGAGATTCGTTAATCTTATGAGATATAACCGTTAGCACATCTGCTCTAGATCTAGCAGAACGGAAACCATATTGCGTGTCACTAAGAAGGTTATTTCTGCTGAGTTGGCATACTACTTCTCTATTTAATATGGATTCCAGCAACTTACTCATAACACACAGGAAACTTATTGGTCTGTACTGAGAGGGAGATGACTTATCACCTGAATTCTTAAATACAGGGCATATTGATGAGGTTTTCCAGGGTGTTGGCAAACACTTCTCCTTAAGGCAACGCTTAAACAGTTTTGTAAGTATGGGGGCAAGTTCTGGTTGAAGCTTTTTAGCACTATAATTGGGATGTCGTCAGGGCCAGTTGCTTTACTGGAATCAAGGTTCTTGATTAGCTTGGGACCTCATGCACAGATCCTTGTATGTTACCTAGCGTGTTGTGTGTTATATGAGGAAATACGGGGAGTTGATGGCCTTCGTCGCATAGAGTAGAATTAGCTGCAATTTGCAAAGTGATCTTTTAAAATTGTTTTTAATGGGTCTGGTTGCTCTTATACATAATCATTAGAAGAATAGAGATCTTCCTAAGATTACAGCTTTTTATTTTTCATGTCGTATATAAGACCTTAGTATTTCGTTATCTTTTCCCTGTCGGGTGTGTTTAACGCAGCATCATAAGTGATACTAACTTCTACAAGACTATTTTTCCCCTTTCTTGTTACATATCACTATGTCAGGTTTAATAGCTACGTGTTCTAAGTCCGTGGCTATAGGAATTATTCGTGTAGACTTGTGTGTGAGTAAATTCACGAGACTGTGATTAGTAGTGATGAGACTACTAATCATTTTTTTCGATTCCGATACAATTACCGATTCTGTTCTAAATTTCTGATTCTAATACAATTACCAATTCCGATTCTTTTCAAGTATTCACATCTTTAATTGTAAAGTAATTGTTTTTGCTTATTTTTGAAATTACTGTAAAAAACACATGTAATGTGTGCATATAGTTTTGCAAAAGTAAAAGTAAACTTGAGGGGCGTAAATTACCATCATTCTTTTGTACATTATGATTATTCTTTCTCTAATTTTTTTCCTCGTACTTGATTGAACAAAGTCATTTGATAAATTCATTGTGAGATTTCCATCAACATTTTTCTTTACTTGTGCCATTTTATAAATTTATCCATTGAGCGATTTTACCTGTGCTATTTTTTCCGTGCCATTTCTCCGGTGCCATTTTTATCAAATCCGTTATTATGATGTCTACATAATTTTTACTGGTAGTTTTAAAACAATATATATTTATTATTAGTACTAGCAATGGAAAATGAGAGTTCAAACAAATAAAAAAAATCGTTTTTGGAATCGGAAATTAGTCGATATCATTCTTCTGATTAAGATAGTGATTCTAATATTTCAAAATTCCGATTTTTTTCTGATTTCCGATTCCGATAAATCGTTCCATTATATACAGTTGTCCATGATTATGCCTTGTGTTGTTTTATTTAGATTGCTTGCAGAGAGTCTGGGTAGCTGTTGGTAAAACTGGGTTATGATTGGCATAGGTTCTTATGTCATGTTAAGGCTCTCATTGCTGGTGGTGCTTAGGTTCTAGCTTATTTAACCAAGGCTAGCAGGTGCTCGACTCACAGGGCGACTATTTCTGATTGATTGAACATTTTGATAAAATTGGAAAATCAGAATTAAGTATTTAAACCAATGAATATGTAGTATTTTACAGAGATTATTTCTCTACTGTTGTTGTACTGCTGCTGTTATCATATGACGTGATGAACATCATTCGTTCGCTTCATATGAGTCAGATTGTTGGCATTCATTTCCCAGATATCTTTCAAGTAGAATTATTTCAATGAAGACATCGGGTACCTACCGGAGGGGCCCCGCGAAGGTTGTTGACATCCCTAAGTGAACGTGTTGCTCTGGAACGATTGGATTCGAACATATTGCACCCAACTTGTCAGTCTGTGTCGTTGACCACTAAGCCATCGCCAGCAACTTGCTGATACTAGAGATATTATTACTGTTATCATTACTCTTAAGCTAGCTGGGAAGATTAATATGGGCGCATTATTTTTTGCAATTTTTTTCAATTAGAGAGGCACCACCAAAACCATATCATATACCTCATAGAAGGAAAAACTAATTCGATATTTATTGGCTATACAAGTTTTGAAACATGTATTCTAGTATATATACAGGGTAGAACGATAAAGTTGTTGCCCTGAAGCAAACAACACAACAGCTTTATTGTATAACTTTTTATTGAAAAAATCAATTCCGGTAACTTGATTATGTAGTAGAGCTGACATCTATTCAATGTAGCCGCCTTCAGCCTCAATCCGGAACTGGGAACATGCCTTTTCCGCAAGCGCCTGCGGAAGCTTGGCGAATTTTCGATCAGGTTGGTTTTGATATTGTGGGAAGTTATACTGGCGATGTTCCCGACGTGTGACCAAATGAAGCAGCCTAGCGGGTTCAGGTCGGGGAAGGAGGGGTGCCAGCGAGAGAATGGTACAAGGTCGTAGCACTCCTTCTTGATCTAAGACTGGGTCTCTTTGAACTCGTGGGTCGACGCCGAGTCCTGCTGCCACGCTTAGGGTCTTCCAGCGGCCAACTTCTAGCACGAGGGGATCATCACACTCTTTAACACATACGGGTACACTTTGGAAGCCGACTTCAAGGATAAGATGTGGTATGATGTGGTCCTCACTTGAAACCACACCAAAGACCATAGCCGTGGCCAAAAATTTTGTTTTCATTAACTTGGGCACGTCTTTGTTATTTGTTGCAATCCAGGGATGCATTTTGAGGGTGCTGACAATGGTCCTGTTGTCATAACTTGGATCGCTAAAGAGCATGAGTTGTACAACGGTACATCTCCGATCTCGCTCGTTGAAAATTGTGTCACTTTCAGACATGATAGAAGGCTCCTATTGCATTTGGGTTTGTACACAACTGACCAACTAGTAGATGGTCTGCAACAAAAAAAGAAAAACGATTTTCATCAAACGGAAATGTCGTCTTTTCTAGGGCGACAATATTATTGTTCCATCCTATATATATATATATATATATATATATATATATATATATATATGTTTGTGTGTGTGTGTGTGTGTTTGTGTGTGTTTGTAAGTTTATATGTCAGAGGCGTGCACTGACTATGCCTGTTACTCCTCTTGTTGTAAAGCAATTACTGTATTATTTCGTTTACTCCTATTTCTTTTCATACAAGGGAAATGCTATTCCGAAAATCAGTGTGCTATTGATTTGCAATGAATAGCTGCACGTTTTCTTTTGTTATATTACAAATAATTTGCTGGCCATTATTGCTTCATGTCGATCCACCCACTTCATATCCAAAATACATGTTCATGAATATGTACGTACACATATCACATCTTCACTATATCGCACGCACGCACGCATGCACACGCAAGCGTGCGCACTCACACACACACACACACACACACACACACACACATATATATATATATATATGTATGCATATTTACAAGATAGTCTTTACATATTTACAAGATGGTTTTTAGAAACGACGAACTTTAAATTGACAACTGTATTTTCTTTAATTGCTGATTTGTCAACTATTGGTTATTTTTAGTTCAGCTTGGTTTAGCAATTCATCATGTGATTTCAGCAGGATAAAACCACACAGCGCGTAATACAATCAATTTAATGAAAGAAATATTTGATGAACGAATAATTCCACGAAATGAACAGATGACTATTTGTAACGACTATATGTAACTGTTTACTCTCAAATAATATATATATATATATATATATATATATATATATATATATATATATATATTATTTGAGGGTAAACAATAACAGAATAATAGCGACCATATGTAACTGTTTCAGTCAAAGAGACTTCCTCAGGCGACCTGGAACATCTCGACGTCAAAAAGAAAAAAAATATTTTACTCTTTTTATTGAGAACTATCTATCAATCTCGTTGTCTTCATTAGTCCTAACTTCTGAACACTTCAAACATATATATATATATATATATATATATATATATATATATATATATTTTTTTTTTTTTTTTTTTTTTCAGAGGAAACATAATTTAATTTAAATACCAAAAAAAAACAAAAAAAAACGGGCAGGTGAAATTATTAAAATTTTCCTTAAGGCCTTATCGTCTGACCCTCTAAGAGGAAACGTCAGAATGATAAATTAAAAACTAAGAAAACGAATGAGGAAAGAAGGGAATTTGGTTTCAGTTGGAAGACCAGTGAGAAAAAAAATCTCACTATTCAGGTGGGTTTAAATCAATAAATATCTCCAACTGATGTTTCAAAATCTTTTGTCTACATATTTATTTTCTATTCGTGAGGATGGTCTTCCAACTGAAACCAAATTCCCTTCTTTCCTCATTCGTTTTCTTAGTTTTTAATTTATCATTCTGGCGTTTCCTCTTAGAGGGTCAGACGATAAGGCCTTAAGGAAAATTTTAATAATTTCACCTGCCCGTTTTTTTTGATTTTTTGGTATTTAAATTAAATTATGTTTCCTCTGCAATTTCTCCTTCCATTTTGCTGTACCAAGAATTTACTTACACACACACACACACACACACACACACACACATATATATATATATATATATATATATATATATATATATATATATATATATATATATATATATATACATAACCCGGAAATCTTTACTTTCCGGCGTAGTGCATACAGCGACTAGCATTCTCAAGTGGCCATGCTAGTCTCATCGTTGTTTAACTTTGGTGATTTACGTAGTATGTCAACATGATTTTACTGTATAGTTAGTATCTGAAGTCGCGTTGAAAACCACTCGGAAAGTTGCGCCCTCAGTCTTTGTTAGTTGTTAGTTAGTTTGCACATCTAGCACAAGGAAAACTTTGATATAAAACCTGAAGTTTACTGTCTGCTGTCCGTGGCAATCAGTTGTCCAACTAAAGGTGGAGATGACTCTATACGAAACCTTCACCATCTAAAACAAATATATATTAATATAGATCTTTGGAGTGGGAGAATTTCGCTCTTGGTGATTATCAAAGTTTCCTTTCAGTGGTTAACGAATGATTGATGATCTGTCCCACTCCACATCCATAAATAGACTCATATCAAACCTCTCTTTCTTTCAGGAGAATCAGTATATTTCCCAAACTTCGATCTGTACTTACTTCGGTTCCTTGTCAAGATTGACACAGTCGATGCACTTACCATCCGATAACTTGTTATCTATTATGTAATAATTGTATCAGTTGTTATTATTAAAAAGAAAATTAGGTTATTTATGTAATTTCCCGATAGCAGTATCAGCATAAAAAATAGTTTCCTTTTTAAGTATGTGTTCCTTTGTAGCTGTAAAGAAACGGAAGAAAATTTACAATAAAAAATTTGTATAATAATAATAACAATAAAACTAAATCGGATTAAACTAAAATAAAGCAGAACTAAGAAAATAACCCAAAATTATAAATGGCGCGAAATTCGATTGCTTTTAAAAAGGCAAAGTTACACACGTCTAATTTTTCAACAATTTAGGAATGGATTAATAGATTATTTGTCAATAAATACAGCATTTTGATTATGTGATCACAGTTTCGTTATTCTAATTTCAATATAATTTACATCGAAATGAAAAAAATGATTTTGGATACGTCCAAGTACTTCTTTAAGAGGTTTTGTCCGTCACTCTGTAGATTGGTCGCCATTAAGTTTGCAATACCATTATCGTCGGTCTGGCACGATCAAATTTTAAATAGTATTTTCGTAGGTTTGGCAGACTTGAGTCTGCCAAACCTACGAATTACAATTAGCATTTTCGTCGGTCTGCCACGATTAAAACTGAATTAGTGATTTTGATAATATGTCAAAATTAAGTTCGAAATACCATTTTCGTTGGTCTATCACGTTTATGTTTGAACTAGCAGGAAGACCCGATGTTGCCCAAGGTTTAATGATGATTAGGGCGGTGAAAACAGCAGGTTCTTTTAATTGTCTTGACTCTTGAGTATATATCCGTTAATATCTTATATGTTTTTATATAGACTTATGTAGTTCTCGGTTGATTGACCGTGTCTTACTGTGCCGGATATATACTTGAGAGTCAAAAGAATGAAAAGAATATTTTGTTGTCACAGACCTAAAGATGATCAACGAATGTTTGACACTCTCATATTTTTTTGTAACTAACACTATGGATTAAATAAAGGGTTCCGCTCAAAATTCCATTCGGATTATAGAGTTTGACAGAAATATTCCCGACTTCGACAAGATACAGCTGAAGAAGATCAGATATTAGATTGCTTGTGAGAATAACAGTCAAGATGAGAAGAGTACCCCGAATAATCCAGAAAATATAAATTATCAAACCTCGTCTCAAACATAAAAAAAAACCCAACACTAGATTTTATTAGCTTTTTATTGAAAGCAGCAAATTACAAGAAAATGATATATAGCTTCAGAAATATTTAATTGCGTAGTTTAATGTATTGTTTCTATTACAGGTGCCCCCAATATTAATCACAAGAAAGGCGTCTGCTGTTTTCAGCCACAATTTGAGGGAATTTTTCACAGAGAGACAACGGTGTTTAACAACAAACTTGAAACTACATCCGTAAGTATAACGAAAGCAACACAAATATATCTTTAAGGTGATATTGTTATTTACTAGTCAAGACATTAATAACACTCGAGGATAAAGGTTAACTGAGTGTCAGGTCAACGTTTAAACAACACCGTGATAATTGGTAATTATAGTGGTAACTGAGCAAAATTTTATTATTTAAATGGTTGACTAAACAAAAATTTGTTTATATTGGACTTAGAAACTTACTGTTGTAATCAATTGCGAAACATCCCGGCAGTATCGTGTTCTACAGACAGCCAGTTCAAGAAAAAAAATGTTGCTAAATGAAATTTTCGTTTGGTTTTAGGTAGAGAAAAAGAAAGTTGGCAGTGGTTGTAGGTAGACGAGTTTTGTCGGTGCATTTTTATAGAGAGGTGGCAAATAGTCGGGGGTATATAGTAGAGGAAGTTTCGATGTCCGCCATTTTGTTTTATTAATTATTTCTCTCCGTACTGCTCTTTTATTTCTTCAAACTTTACTTGTTCTAGACATGAAACTAAACTGTTTCCGGCTCTTTTGCGCAAGATGTTTTCTCTCCTACCAAGTCATCTCATCACCACTAAATCTGTCTTTTTCAGACTTTTCTACATTTTATTTCTTTCTTTTTTTTTTTTTTTTGCATACACTATTTCACAAACCAATCAACTTATTATGTACCCCCTCCAACCGTTCCGGATGTGATTCAAAACGTTATTCACTTACGATGTGGGGCTTTGATTTTTAAGGTTAAAATCTTAAGGCCTCAGTACTCTATGTACACATGCTGCAGTCCAAACTCACGACTCTGAAATTCACACCCTTCTCTAATAAAAACGGACCTTTTATCCAAGCTAACCCCATCTCATTTACGTATGAGTAAAGAGATTCCACGTTATTTCGCGAGACTTGCCAGCCTATAATCAGACGCGGCCGCCAATTTTCTTCTTTTTTTTTTTCGGTAATCGGACCTTACACACCACATAAACTCATCCAACAAATTGAGATATCGCTTCCGCACTATTATTAGTTTATATGAATGGCGACAAGACATTTTATTACACAACACTCTAATTTAGGAATGTTGAAGCGTGTAAAATAGATCGTTAATTGTGGAAATCCCAGGGTTATTGTGACCAGAAACGGTAGAAACGTACGGGGCTCCATCTATGATTTGAGTATAAACTGTTGTTCACATGCTATATCTGTACATTCAGACTTGTCAGACTATGGATACTCACTGAAGGGTGCTTGCGCGTGGAATTATTGTGGCAAGACTTGCACAATCTCCAACCGCGCCTGTCTTAAGTCGACACTGATTCAATTCAAGTTGCAGTTATATATATATATATATATATATATATATATATATATATATATATATATATATATATATATATATATATATAGATCGTCATATAATGATAAGATCACTCTGACTGACGTTAAAAGCATTTAATAAGAATACAAATGTTTAAATTCAACTGTGTCTCTCTCGCGATTGACGGAAGCCTAGTGGTTCGGGTCCATGCTAATGAAGCCAGGCATGACTTCTGTTGCCGGGATTCGAGTCTCTCGACTGGCGGTAATCGTGACACCCTGCACTGATGATTCCCGAAAGGATGAAATACTAGTTTCTGTAGGTATTTAATAATTATTATAGTATATATATATATATATATATATATATATATATATATATATATATATATATAAGTTCAGAACAACTGGAAACAATGCCGAGATAAGCGGAGATCTTATACAGTACCTAGCGTTCCCAAATTGTCACTCATCTGGTACTGCTTGCTTAACTTCGGTGATCTTGGGAGAACCGGTGTGTCAACGTGATTGTGCCGTATACATACAAAACGAATTAACCTACAAACTAATGTATGCAAGACCTCTTTAGAATTTTGGCATAAATTGACCCAATGACGGTTGACATGCCGTAAAACCCAACATCATCCCAATAATCACGAACTCAGCTTCTCTTATGATTCATTGTCATCAAACGACTTTCAACATTTTAAATTTGAAATATATTTAAAAAGACAAAGTCGTTTGGAGCCGCATAATGCAAATACATATATTTTTCTATTTTCCTCTTAAATTTTTCAATGGCGATAGATGCCATTGCCAGATATATCAGTTGTTTATTATTTTAGCAAATTCTTTTTAATTTCCAATTTGCTTTCGTTAAATCTGCGAGATGTTTTTCAGCAGAAAGAAAGTCTGTAGTTAGGAACATGATGTGTGTGGCTGCGCTAGCAAAGGAAATGGTGGGCGCTTTTATAAAGCATTCCTGGGATTTGAATTTGAAATATTAACAATACAGCAATAAAATGACTTTAAATATATGCAATGATACCTTACTTCCTGATGAAGGTGTATATCGTCAAAAAATTAAGATTAAAATAAAAAGTTATTTGCATTGAATGATTTCTAACAGATTAACTTGTTAATATTTCAAATTCAAAATTAAACAATGCTTCCAAAAAGAGCGATCATCATTTACTCAAACTAGCATTTAATCAACAGACCCCACTTGTATTCATTGTTGAAAACTTGGAGTTGGGTTCAATATAGATTGTTTTTATGAAGCTTAGTTCTCCGTTTTTCCTCATAATGTATTTTATGATACAGGTATTTATTTGTTATATTTAGGGCAATTGTATATGTGTGAGTGTATGTATGCCAAACTAAAAATCAAAAACTAAAAAACAAACATCCACAAAATTAGCATTCTTGATCAGCGGAGCCGAAGATGAATAATATCTAAAATTAAAGAGAAAAATATTCTTTGAAAGTCAACTGGGTCGGGTTTCGTAAGGGGGTTGGTCTTTCAATTATTTCTAACGTCATTTATTACGTAAAGGATAAAGTGAAATCTTTGTATGTAACTAGCTTCAGACAAAGCATGAAGCTACTTGATGTAAGGAACTAAAACTTACTACTTTAAGACCAAAACCTAGCAAACAATTAGATGGATTTCGACTGCGAAAGGGGCAAGTCTTCTCCGTCTGTCAAATACATCGTTCGTGGGATGTAGAAACGAAAGGACAAAATAATGTTAGCGAGAGTTATGAAGCCACTAAACCAACTTCCATGTTATTATTTTCATTACATTAAGACAAGACAGATGAGGAAAAGGAGTACAACAGTAGAAAAGGGATAGGAAAGGAATATGTGGAACAACAGGAAAGCGGACAAAAAGAAATATAGAAATACGTATTAAGAGAGGTATGTTACACCTTTTCTATTTTTTATGTTGCCGGGTAACGCTCATTAATCTGGTAGTTTAGAATGGAAGCAAAGTTAACCTTCCTACAATCTGCATCAACTCATTAAATTTTATTTGTCTGCATATTCCGGAAATGCAGTTATTTTGATTCTCTGTTAAATGTTTTTTAAACTGTAAACTGGTCGAAGCACTTGAATTGGGCTCAGAGCCAGCAAAGATCCATGCAGCATTTCAATATACAATCTATTAAAAATCTAAAGGTTTACAAAATGTTAATTTTTTTTTTTTTTTTGCAAACGGTTTTACACACAGCATATACATATATATCAGCCATTCTAAACTTTTTCCCCATTATTGCCCGCTCGGTTTTATTTATTTCTCAATTTATCCCCCCCCCCTACTCCCATATAAAAAAATCATAGCCATCATAAAGTGACAGAAAAACAAGAAGGTCAAAAAGAACCTTTTATTGTTTAGGATTTTTATAAATTAGTATTATATATTTGCATCACAAAAATAAAGAAAAATCAAACCTTTTCTAAATAGAAAATTATGAAGTTGATTTGTATGACGTTTGTTAAGCATAACACAATCTAAAAAAGAAATAATTATTTTTAAATTATAAGGTACTTTAATTATTTATTTGACTATATAATTTTTTACACCTATGAGTAAATTTACCCCTGGTTAATAACACACTGGTTCTAGTTAAATCAACGAAGTTAAGGAACATTAGGCCTGGTAAGTACAAGATGGGTGACTATTTTGGAATACCAGGCGCTGTATGTAGTAGGTCTCGATACCTTTCTAGAAGAGCTGCAAAAACATGACATCGTCATCACATAAGATGGTGATATACAAGCAACTGGGAAGACTCGTGAATTTGAGATTTGCAAAAAAACTTCGTTCTTCGGAGGAAGCTAGTTCAACCTCCCCCTCCTTATTATAATGTTGCTTTGGTACGGGATCGATAATGACGTTTTACATGTTATTTTTATGTCTGTTCGTAAAAAGAATGTTAAAATTTAAATTAAATCCCGAGCTTGACTGGATGTAAAGAGACTCTTTGATATTAAAGGAAGATTGTTTGGATCCGACAATCATAAATCAGGAAGATATATTGAAAAACTGCGCAAGTGACGTCAAAATTCGTTGAATTTTGCGTATTCAGAAACATTTCAACACTTTCGTACAGTTCGTCCTGTTCTAGCACTATTAAAAGATAAATAAAAAAAATTTGAACAATTTTCTCAACAATTCAAATTCAGGAAATACTTCATTTAAAAGTATATATTTATAAGTAAAAGATTTGAGCTCTCTTTTTTATATAAACTATCTCCCCACCCCACTTATTAATCTGCTATTCATTATTTATATATTTATTTATTTATTTTTGTACTCTAGACAGAAACAAAGTTGCACTTCGACCACATTGGGAAACGGGTTTGTAATGAACTCTCCACGCCAACCGGCGGTCCAATCAGAATTATCAACGATTACAGAACGGTACGTACACAAATTCTAACGCAGTTAACTGCTTACTACACTTTATCCTCAAGTGTCTAAGGTCTCTCTGTATATGGGTTTGTAAGGACAACCTGGCATGAGGATACTTTGTCCTACAACTAAATATTAAAACCACATAGTATTCGTGACTCAAATAAGATTCCTACAGAATGAGATTCCTATGGAGTACTGTTGCCACATCTTGACAGGAGCTGCTAGAAGCAGCTTATCCTGCCTTGACAGAGTTCAAAATAGACTTCGTAGCTTAGTGGGGGATGCCCTTTTCTCTTCCCTGCAAGCTCTTTCCCACAGAAGAGACGTTGCGAGTATGTCCCTGCTTTATCGTTATTTTCATGGCAAGTGCTCGACTGAGCTTCAATCTATGGTCCCCCTCGCCAAACTTTCACGAAAAACACTCGTCTGGCCCAAACCACTATCAATACCTCTCCACACTCCTTGTCTGTGCATAGACCTAAATGTAGATTCCACAAACAAAGCTTCTTTCTTAGAACTGCACGCCTATCAAACTATCTTCCGATTGCCTGCTTTCCAGCTGACTACAATTTGATTGTCTTCAAGACCAATGTAAACAAGTTCTTGATGAACCGCCCACCTAAGTAATCCAACTTACAAAATTCCCACTACTTATGTTTACTATGCTATAATCACATTGACTAATGTATAGCCATTAACCCTTATCCTCAAGTGGCCTCCGGGCCTTGATAAGAGGTGATTCCTGTGTAAAAAAAAAGTTAGCCCAGATTTGCTTTTACAAGGAATTATGGATCTTCTCCAAGTGATGTTACCTCAAGTAATAGTACGAAGTTGAATACTTGACATGACTAAATGGATTTTTATCTTGGAATCCAGTAAAAACAAGAAACCACAAGAAAGATATAATGTAACGTAGTTAAATGGCCAATTTGGGGAGAGGAAAATTATGTTATCTTTTTTTACTAACTCAGTGTTTAGAAGAAGAACTTTAATGGAACATCTGAATATCTATGTATCTTATATAGAGGTCAAGTGTTAGCCTCGGGAAGGGACCCCTTGATTTCTGAGAACTTCGACTGAAGTAAAATGAAAGACACATGCGTTTTTAAGACTAGACGCTAAACTATATATGGAAGTGTTCCATGCAATTTCTACCAATAATTAGACGGTGTAGAAGTGAATAAGTGCAAGTAAAAAGGACCACGTCGGTAAGTCTTACACGACTCCTACTAGTCAGTTATCAAACCGGAAACAATTTGGGAATACCAGGTTCTATAATTTTGGAAGTGCAGTGAAATCACTTTTTCTTAATCCTTAGGAAAAAATGTGAATCAATCGAACAGTTATGAATAGTAGGTTTAGTAGGGAAAATAATATCGTGTAACATAGCTAACATGGTGGTTTCCGTACAACGTTACAATAGGACAAGGAAAACTCGTAAGTAATCCATATTCTTTCCGCCTGTCCTAACATTACTTGCTGTTGCCTCGAAGTGTTTCCTGCTATTAAACTTCAACAATACTGAGATGGAATAAGATTGTGAAACCGTTGCATCCCTAAAAACTGCTCATCGTGAAAGCGCATTTTCAGGGTGTATCCAAACATACATATGTAATCATGTGTATGTGCTTTTATCTATAGCAACTGATCTAGAAGAAGGAAAATCTAATGTAAAATCTGCGGCTAAAGTGATTACCGGTCATCTTGCCTTGACATGTCACGAGGTTATTATGAATTTACAGATGAGCCTATGTGACTTCACGTGTCAATCAAGCATATTAAAAGTCCCATGGCGATTGAGAAATGTCGAAATGTGCAAATATAACACGTTGGCAACACACAGTCATACTTTGATATACTGACGGATTTTGTATTTGACAAATCTCAAAGGATGATCCCGTGGGAGGCATAAAGGGTGCGATATTTGTCTCTGACTTGTGCTGCATACGGTGCAGATGGGCAACTGTTTAGTGTTATATACGTGAAGGAGATGGCAAGGTAGAAATGTTATGAAACGACAATAAACTGATCATCATCTATTATGTAAAGAACAAATGTCTATTTGTGTGTCTAGCTGAAACTTGAAAAATACAATACACCCATAAAGTTAATACTTTTTAATCAGCCTCACACCGAATATATAAATAAAAAAGAGATTCATTATTTGGGGGTCAAATGACCATTTATATGATTTAATGTTATCAGTCCGTGCATACATCTCTTAATGTTATCACTTAACAGGAAGTAACTGATATTTTTCATAGTTATTTCCTTTATACCGATTCGAGTTGTGTGTGTATTTCCAGAGAGAGAGAGAGGAATAGTCTGGGTGAAGAAAACAATTGGATGGAGAGGAGAAAGAGAAAGCTAGGTAAGTGGAAAGAAAGAGGGATAGAAGTTATGTTACACTTTTGAGCCAAGCAATGCTGAGTAACTCTGCTAATTATGTATAAAGAGGAGGTGAAATACCTTGAAAGTTAGATTTCTGAAAGTGAGAAACCCGGAAGTCCTTGCAAGGGTATTCACATAAACGATCGTATGAGTGGCGTGAAGAATATGATACTTGCTATGCCATTTATGCTTTTTTACAAGGGAGTGTCACCACTTATCAAAGTGGGAAAGTCACTCGAGAATAAGGATTAATGGGTTAATGAGTGTACAATGGTCACCGGTTCATTAGTGGTGGGATTTGATTATTTAAAGGAACGACAGAACAAGAATGTGTGTATATCATAGTCAGCCAGAAAGCAGTTCTAGGAAAGAAGCTTTGTTCATGGAATTTGCGTTTAGATTAAGGCACAGATAGAGAGTGGAGGAAATTGTTGATAGTGGTTGTTACAAGACGAGTGCTGTTGGTGAAAGCTTGTTAGAAGGGAACCCTAAATTGAAAATCAGACGCGCTCTTGCCATGTAAATTACGGTATAGCAAAGACAGGGTCTCAACTTCTGTGGGGAAAAGGCCACTAGGGAAGAAAGGATAGTATCAATCACTAGGTTTCGATTTTGAACCTGTGTCGTGCAGATCTGCAGCTGCTTGGAGCAGACAGCTCCGCTGTTTTTGGAATTGGAAGGGAGGCCGTTAGAGAAACGCCATGAGACGCCAATCACCGTTAAACCTGCAGCGAGTCACAACGCGTAAATGAGGCGTGGTAATAATTTTGTAGTTACCCGAGTGGGAGTGATAAACCCTAAAGTTTTATTAGGATATAGAATAAGGAAACTTTGAAAGTCAAAGCATTCGGTTCATACCAGTTAGGAATGCGTCCTCGACAATCAGTTTGACAGGGTTTAGGTCATTTTGAAGCTGGGTAACTCTTCATCTATCGCACTTGGATATGGTTATGCATAGTTTTAGTAGGTCTACCAAGTAAAGCTTTGTTTTGTTTTGTTTTAGACAAGGTTAATTTATTTCTACTCTTCTGAAGCGGCCCTACTGGGAAATGCTAACGGACTGCTCAGGCATCTTTTGTTGTCAAGTGTGCACTTCCTCTAATACGCTTTATTTTCAATCCTCGTCAGACCTTGTGTCTCACTTCTTGGGGAGGTAAATGACTTCAGCAGTAATCCGAGTCCCTCGCACTTGTTTTATAATGGTTTTCCTTATAGTGTCGATGGAAGTCGTTGTAACGTTGTACAAGTATGCAGCTAGAACATTAGCACGAATATTGCTGACACGCAAAACTATGTACTGTCAGCGATAGACATGTTCGTCCAACGAATAGACATTCATCACGTATTAAGAAGACAAAACTTGTTGATAAATCTTCCTTCCGCTGCGTGTTTTAAAATTATCTTTATAATGTATCATCTTCTGATCGCTGTTCTAAGTATGATTAAATGACACAGCAATGAAGAATCATCGAGTCTGTCAAGATAAGAGTTGCTATCTGCTTTTACTACTTGCGTGTTTCACGAAGATCATTCTTCTGGCGGCCATCTTTGGTCGGTCTTTGTCAATGGAAACAAATGACAATGGATTGTTTTTCAGTTTAGTAAAATTAAAAGGCGAGTATGAGCACTGCTTTAAGGCCAGACGGCTGGATCACTTGCAACTGTTACAGGGCGCTTTCGAATTCATCGTTGTATATTATATATCAATTGTCTCCCACCATGTTATGTACTCCACACGAATATATATATATATATATATATATATATATATATATATGTGTGTGTGTGTGTGTGTGTGTGTGTGTGTGTGTGTGTGTGTGTGTGTTATAAAATATATATGGCGATTAAGCCATACTGAATATTCCGCATTTCATCCACTCTAGGATTCCTCAAACGTAAGTCTAAAGAATCCTAGAGTGGATGAAACGCATAAGCCTGAAGAATCCTAGAGTGGATAAAACGCGGAATACTCAGTGTAGTTTAATCGCCATATATATTTCATAACTTACTAACTAGTTCTACTTACGTATTGAGCACTGTTGAAGTAAATACTTAAAGTTTACGCGTAAATTTATACTTTCGTATATTAATTTATGTGAGTAAATGAAGTAGTTATATATATATATATATATATATATATATATATATATATATATATATATATATATATATATGTGTGTGTGTGTGCGTGTGCGTGTGTGTAAAAATAAATAAGCGTATATCATTCAATGCGGAGTGCTACGACAATAACTTACGTATTTGTTAAAGCATCCGAATCTTAATGATATACCGCTAGTACATAAGCATTAATTAATGCAGGCTATTTATGTTTATCTAAATTTTATTTATAAAGCTTTACATTGTATTGAGCACTTTTGAAAAAAATATTGGTTTCAGTTCATACTATGGATATATTTAAACTTGATCGATTAATATATATATATGTGTGTGTGTGTGTGTGTGTGTGTGTGTGTGTGAGCAAACCTTGTTAAAATTAACCGAATTGCGAACTAAGAAAAAAGCGCAACCTACATTAAAAAAATAAATATTTAATAGGTTTTTCTTAAATACTTGAAAGAAAAGATCAACGAAATTGAATAATCGTAGAGAATAAACTAATTTTAAAACGAGAAATTACGTTCGTTTTGAAAAGTTTTATTAAAACAAGGCCTATAGTCATTAGTAGCGTGCTCTCGTGTAATGAATGAATGCGTGAATGTAGGATTGACATTAAATTCTTAAAGATAAACTAAAATGGGCTGAAATGACTTAAATAAATAAAAAGTAAATGACTTAGAATGACTTTAATGAACTTAAGGATGAATTGAATGACCTTAAGAATGACTTGAATGCTTAAAAAAATAACTGGAATCCTTCGAAAACAATTTGAATGATCTGGAGAATGACTTGAATGGCTTTGAGACTGACTGGTTGTAAAGTGGGTGATCATTTTACATCAATTTAATACAGAAAAACGATTCCCCACTTATCACAATAAGTACAGCATGTAGTAAGAACAGATACTACACTTTGATCTTGACCAAAAGACCAAGAAAAGGGTATTTATTTGCTACCCCACCGAGCAAATTAGGCACAAGTCCGATTTTTAATGTGAGGAGTGAAGGGGAAATGGGGACCAACTTCCCGGGGAGTAGGGGAGCTGGATAGTGACAATTGGTATGAAGGGTTGCCCCTAAATTGACCAAGGTCTTATATGTGGGGTCGCCCCAACATATGTTCTTTGCTTGCAGCATCTGCCGGAACAGATGGTATTTATTTGCTCCCCCACTGAGCAAATTAGGCACAAGGCCGTTTTTAATGTGAGGTAAAAACCAGCTCCCCTAAAAGTAGGCAAAAAGGGGGCACTCTGGTTACCAAAAATAATAATTGTCCCAGTATAGAGGGTTTCCCCTCCATTGACTGGTACAAATTATCTTAAGTGCAGTATCTGCCGGAACAGATACTACACTTTGATCTTGTTTATATATTTTATTGCTTTTAAAAATTTTGAAAATACAATTAAGTAAAAAACAAAAGATTTTTAAACAACAAAATTAGGCACAAGGCCCTACAAGAAGTTGGGGAGGGGAAGGGTTCAGGGTCTTTGTGACTAAAGTAATTAAAAGTAATAAATGTAGACTTTGGAGTCTTACTTTTGACTGGCAACATTTACCAAAATACCTCATTCACTCTAACTAATATACCCCCAGCGTTTAAGAATCAAAACCACATTTACAATTTATAAACAGTTGTCTGTGTGTTTGTGTATGCATTTTTTTATTTTGTGTGTGTGTGTGTGTGTCTCTGTGTGTGTGTGTATGTGTGTGTGTGTGCATGTTTGAAAAAATAAAATTCAATTTCATTAGAAAATAAAAAGTTTTTGAATTAAGAGAAAGATTGTTCGTGGAGTGGGGGAAACTAATCAAAAGTGTTCATATCAAAAACAAAAAATAAATCCTACTGGGTTGTTAGTGAGGCCCCCCTATACTAATCTAGGTGACTAGACCCCCCCCCCAATGTTTTCCGGGGAACCGAAAACAAGCAGGGCGATCCCTAATGGGGATTGGGGAAAATACCTTAATGGAAGTGTGAGAAAACAAAACAACGGGTGGAGGCGGTTGGAAGGTGACCTCTGAGTAGGGGAGTGACCGGAGATGTTGAAAAAACAAGGCTGTGGCACAAAGGGGATGGGCAGACTCAGAGGTTCTCTAGTACCAAAAAATAAAATCAGGAACAGGATCTCATTTGTACCACCGGTCAAGAGTCTTCTTAAAACGACTTAGCTAGAACCTAAGCGGGATGGGTTCCGAAGGACCCAGCACCGCCCGTGCTATGCTTAAGGAGGGAACACGTATTGAAACTTGGCTCCTCGACGGATGCACAGACTAGTGCTGTGCACCCACCTCTTGTCAAATTCCATTCTAGGCAACCTCCTCCAATCGCATCTGATCTTTACTTTAAGCAAATGTTTAAAGTAAACGATCAGATCCCGATCCGGAACAGATGTCCCTTCGCGGACCAACTTGAGGCGCGTGATCCAAATCACCATGCGAAAAAGCTTAGAACAGCATCTATTAACAACAGACCTTTGATCTTAACCAAAAAGGCAAAGCACAAAAGTGTTACGGACAGACCGACCGACCGACCGACAGACGGAGTGACTTATAGAGTCACTTGCACGCGACAAAAAGGGAAAGGCCCTGCCCCCGAAAAAAACCCACTCTGCATAAAATATATCCCCGATACTTTCCTTTAAATCTTTCTTTCATATATAAAATCAACTAATAAAACAAACAACTTGGGTTGTTTATTATTTGATTGGAATTGATTATTCAGATGAGTATTATTTATGTATTTATTGCGGACTATTATCCTCATCTTTCTTAGTTGTTGTTGAACGACGTTTCGGCCAACTAATCCTCTGGTCTTCGTCAAGTGGTAACTTACTTGGTCAGAGGCTTACTTGGCCAAAACGTGGTGAGACGACAACGACTATGGATGGCAGTAATTGCTGAGAATGCAGTTAGGAGATTCGGAGTTCCTATCCCGTCATGGTGACCACCTGACGAAGGCCAGAGGAATAGTTGGCCGAAATGTCGTGAAATAACTAAGCAAAGATAAGGATAATAGTCCGCAATAAATAAATTAATAAATAATACTCATCTCAATAATGAATTCCAATTGAATAATATATATATATATATATATATATATATATATATATAATTCGGTACGGACCCGACCATGGAAAATCAGATAATGAATAGACGTGGATTTATAAGACCAAAATATTTAACCTTGATCGCGCTTTGGGGCCCGTGGCGCAGTGGATAGAAACATTGAATCTCTACAGTTTCAAGTAAGAATTGTCTGAAGATAGCGGTTTCAATCCTACGCAAAGCCGGCCAAAGGCTTACTTGTCCAAAACAACAACTATGGATGGTAGTAATTGCTGAGAATTCAGTTTGGAGATTCGGAGTTCCTATCCCATCGCCGTTACCACCTGACGAAGGCCAGAGGAATAGTGAAACAACAACTAAGGAAGATGAGGATAATAATCCGCAATAAATAAATTAACTTAGGTTGTGTATGTTTGTTTACAACCGGTGTCAATTGTAAAATGTCCCCTTGGAGCTACCCGACTTCCAGGCTCCTTATTCCATACCTCGTCCAATACACTATATATATATATATATATATATATATATATATATATATATATATATATATATATATATATATATATTCTGAATTTTTTATGACCCGGAGAATAACAAACACCTGCCGAGTGGAGTATTTCTTTCAGATTTCATTTCAAGGATTGTCTGACTTGCTATTTGCTTTTTGGTGAAATTATGTCGACTAGGCTATAGAGAAAAAAATCACTCGCTAACTTATGTTTTATAGGACATATTGTCGGAATTATTTTAGCGACGAATAAAGATGGGGGCGGGGTCGAAAATAAGTTTAAAGCTTGCAATGAAATGGCGTCGATGTTTACAACCAATCTTTTCTTGTAATGATAACAAGCTGGACACGAATTTAACGCACGTGTCTTCTGTCTGAAAACCCAAAAACAACCGCTGACTTCTCCTTCCGCGAGATTTGACGAAACTTGAGAGAGTCTAGATAGCATGTCAAACCCGGGCATCCGGTTTGGAGTAACAGAAAAATGGTCCAGCGTCGTCTGTATTTCTTTTACGCCCCCCCCCACCATACACATCCTCGCTAATTTTAACACTTCCAAGTTTCTTCAGTATTCATATTTATTTATGTAGTAATAAATACACATTGTCTTTATTATAGAGTGAAGTATAAATTCATGCTAAGCATATTTGACACCATCGCATAGATGGCGTTCCAGTGATTCAATTTGTATGTTTATGCAGTAACGCATACATTGATACACAACACACTTCTCGCATAAAATTTCAAAAGTTAAATTGCATTATTAACAATGTTTAATATTGTCATCTTCTAGTGTTTATCGAGCGCAAACGTAATGTCGGTGTTATTCATGCGCCGTTACCTCCAATGAATGTAACTTAAATTGTATTTGTAGTGTTATGCCATGCTGATCATTTTTCCTTTGGGAAATCTCGAATTTCGAAATCTCTCCTGTACCATAACCTCTCTCTTTGTTTGCCTGAGCGTGAACGACAAGACACATGACCGGGAAATCAGTTTCCTTCAATCATGTCTCTTATCCTCTGATATCTTTAGAATGTCAACACACTTTAAGTCAACTTCGATACGTTTTATTAGTTTTCCTTGTACAGTGGTTTGCGGATTTTCGAGAAGGATCTCAGGTAAGGGCACTGCCAAGAAGGATCAAACGGAGATTCAAACATTCGCAAGAAAAATTTTACAAATTTTACAAAATATTACGCATTTTATTCTCGTGAGAATTCGTCAGGCTTATGACACTGAATATTCTGTGTAGCTTAATTGCCATATACATTTTTATAACTTACTAACTAGCTCTACCTATGTATTGAGCACTGTTGAAGTAAATGCTGAAAATTTACGCATAAAATTGTATTTTCGTATATTAATTTATGTTGTTAAATGAAGTAGTCATATATATATATATATATATATATATATATATATATATATAGTGAGAGAGAGAGAGAGAGAGAGAGAGAGAGAGAGAGGAGAAATGTAAAGCTGCCGCATTCATTCAAGCGATCATTTTTTTATTAAAAAAGATAAACTTGTCGTTCATTTCGTTTCGTCTTAGTAAAGTTAGCTCATATTACGAAACAAAACGATATCTTGTAGCGGGCGAAGGGTGTCCGCCTGTGTTAAGTAGATGATTAAATAGGAAATCGCATAATTGTGATTACCTTAAAACCACAAGTTGGTGTTCGTGTGTTCGTGTGTTCGTTTGTATAGGGAACTCGGTTCCCATAACCTTAACCCGACAGCTAAAAAGCCATTGTCGGATTGATTTGTTAAGTTATATATATGTTTAATTGATCTTATTACGTAGATTTATTTATGAATTATTTTAAATTCATTATTATTATTATCATTATTATTATTATTATTATTATTATTATTATTATTATTATTATTAGTAGTAGTAGTAGTAGTGTGATCCTACCATACTAATTGATGTCATATTCTCGTTTCTATTTATTGCATAATGAATTACGACGTATGTGCTGTAATTGCTTGAATTTAATAATGTTCGACATAAGTGTATTAGAGTTAACAAATCAAATAATTGTGAAAAACAAACAAATGTACGATAAATAAAAGGGCTGGAAGGTTTTTTATACAGCCTGTTTGGAGTCCAGTGGATTAAATGTTGGTGGCAGGGTCCCTTTCAAGCTTGGTTGTACCTTTTTCTCCATTTTCATCATCATGCCTTTTATTAATCCCCACAACAATTACTTTAGTATTTCCTATAGAATAACATTTTAAGTCTAATGGCGAACTATTCAGATTTCCAGTCTTTTCTCTTGTGCAAATCTTATATCCTTGCTTTGTGAGCATAATCTAGATTCTTATATTATTAGCAACGATTTATATGTGGGTGGTTATTTGCCTATTGTCTGTTTAGACTCTTAGACTCTTCACAAGAATTTCCCCCCATTTCACGTATACCCAGTCTTGAATCTCATGAGTGCCCTTTTATCTGTCTTAGATTATCTTTGCTATACCTTCTTTAAAATGTTGGTGATCGGTCCGACCTAACTAAACATCGTCCTTTTTTTTTCTTTCCTGTGATTAGCAGCAAAGGTTTTGGTAGGTTGGTCAACAGCAAGCTTGTTGATGTTCTTGAAAATCTGGATCATTTTAGTGCTGTTCAGTATGATTTTCGTGGTTTCGTTCAATTACTGATTTTTTAACTGTTATCATTGATCGGATTTGTCGGTTCATGGCTAATTTAGTAGAGAGTAATAGCATTGCACTTGGCCTTTAGAAGGCGTTCGACAAAGTGTGGCATTGGCTTCTTCTACATAAACTTCAGGATATTGATAGTGTAGTTCTTGACATCATTAGGTCTTTTCTTTCTAATCGATGGTCGCGAGTAACTCTGAATTGTATCTCTTCATTTTCTTTTCCTATAAATGTCGGTATTTCTCATGGATCTATCATGAGGCCAACTCTGTTTCGTCTCTATGTCAATCATATTCCAGAGAATATTCTTAAAAGATTGACATCTATGCCAATACTACAAGTTTCTATTTTGGTGTTGCTCCTGCCCATCTTCCTCAGATAAGTGGCTCTTGATATGACCTTAAACTATATCCAGTGGTGAGGCCCCAGCTTGCGGGCTTTGGGGAGTGTGGAGCACCCCTTTTAACTGCCATTGCTCCCAAATCCACTCTGATCCGGAGTGGTAGTACCTGTTAGGGTCCCAACTATGGGTTAAATAGAAACCGACTTGAAAACAACAAATATATTCTATTAAAAAAGTTTTCTTCAAACTCTTTGGATTCGGCATTAAATAACCTGGAAAGGGTTGATATGCCATAAAATAAAAACAACCAACCAACAATCCTCATATCAGTTGAAATATGCAGTTAATCTAGAAGTTGACTTCGGTTCAGTTTTAGATTAGGGTATGAAATGGTTTGTTTCTTTTAATCCTGTTAAGTCTCAGATTGTATTCTTTAATCTTCGGCGTGTAACATTTATTCTTTAGATTCTAATGGATGGTTCTTTTCGTGGGAAAAATTGACTCTGAAATTTCTTGTTTATTCGTTCTCATCAAATCTTTCTTGGGGTACTATATTAAATCCATTGCTCTTTCGTAGCGTGGGTGTTCTTTATCGTTCTAAACACTTTCTCACACAGGAGGCTTTTCTCTATTTCTACAAATGTACTATCAGACCATGTATGGACTATTGTTGTCATATTTGGGCTGGAGAATCTATGCCCATTTGTGGGGCAGAAACGTATCTGCAATTTAATTGGCGCACTCTTTTTTCTTTGCAACTTCTCTCTTACCGACGTGATATTTCTAGTTTCAGTCTGTTCTATTAATACTACTATGACATGCATTTTTCAGAATTGTTTGATCTATTCCTTGCTTCTTTTGTTCTGGCTCGTTTTACTCGTTGGTCTAAAGGTTTCAAATCAACTCGCTGTTTTTATACCTCATTGTAAAACTTCTTCCTATTCTAGTAGCTTCTTTTCAAGATTGTTGAACTCTCTCCTAGCTGACTGTTTTCTTTCTACTTTTAACCATGGTCTTTCCAAACTTACGATTAATAGACATCTCCTGCCTTTGTGATAATCATCTTTCGTTCTTGCTAGCTCCTTATATTAAGTGGCTTCATGCTTTATCATATGCTAGAAAACCTGCTCATCTCTCGACTTGCATAGTCTATCAGCTTTGAAATTTTTTTGTGTTTGTTTTCTTTTCCGTGCGTCTTATTTTCATATTGTGTATCCATTCTTAGAAAGCTTGTGAACATAAGAATTCATGGGGGAGGGGGCGTTTCTTTACGTATGCTTAATAACTGAATGATAACTGAAAAATCGAAAATTAAATTTTCAGAATGATCTGTGAATTTGAAAGTTATTATTTTTTTAAATTTCGAAACACTTTGTATAATGCTGAGGCTTTCAGTCCTACATTCCTTTTTAGAGTTGTTAGCTATACTACATTGTGGCTACTGAATCAAGGTCTGTTTATATTAAAAGCAATTCTAATATTTAAGTCGGTTGTTGCTGGCGGCTGCATTCGTTTGAATAGATATCCAGTAACTAATTAGTGTTATACACAATGCGACACAATTTATACATATACCTATTTAAGCAGACATAATATGTATTATTAACTTAGATAATAATTTGGCCAATTTAAAAATGATACCATAATTCTTTTTTCAGGGCATGACTTATACACTCATGAAGAATAGTGGACTGTGTCTAAAGAAAGCTAATACAGAGATATTACGTCCTCATTGTATACCAGGTAAGCCGTTCATTGGATTATATATATATATATATATATATATATATATATATATATATATATATATATATATATATATATACTTCAGAATAGTTTTTATTTAACAATCAGTTGTGATGGAAACGTGAGATTGTAGGTTTACAAAATGTTACTGGCAGTAATATTCTATAAGTTATCCCATCTAAACAAGAATTGCTCGATATGCAAGATAGAGCAAATAAATTAAATTAAAGTTATCCGTTTATACCTGGATATACCCTCATATATACAAAAAATAATATAGACTTCTAATGAAAAGGATTCCACCAGACTTTGAATTATTATCGCTGGACCCACAAACAAATTTATACAAGCAATTGCCCGATTCGGATATCTACACAGCTATGCGGATTACCCAATATATAACTTGGACCTTATTACCAAACGGATGTAAAGAACGTATAACATGGATTTTGCCAAGCAAGCTGGATCTAAAAAAACATTCATATCCTTTTTCTGCAAACCCTCCTGCTACAGGACTTCTGATAAATTTATTATTTTGACTTTTACTTTCCATGTCTCACTGACTTTAGCAAATAGGGTGCATACCTTTATAAGTATTTGCTAATATTTTCTCTCCTCTGATGAGATGGTAGACATCGAAACCTTATAGGTTAAGGAGATTAATTTTCTAAAGCATTCTTTGTCTTGCTTAGAATAATAAAAATTCTTTCATATGAAACTCAACAACTTCATTTCATTTCAATGAGAGTTTTTTGAAAATCATTGAATTACAATTTAATATATATATATATATATGATATATATATATATATATAATATATATATATATGATATATATATATATATATATATATGATATATATATATATGATATGTGTCTAGAATCCACCACTCTGA
>NC_136501.1:39255607-39303107 GCF_053919585.1 Euprymna scolopes
ATTCAGGCCGGATCGAATAGCCAACGAAGCCAATGAAGGCCTGTATAAGTATTACACAACAAGGGCGTATTATTGATGGCCTTCCTCGGCTAAAGGATCCCCGTTGCATACAAATCAAGATTTAAGCCAGTGGCTTCGATTAGGAGTTCGACGTTTCGGAACAAAATGAATAGAATGTTCGATTTACTTACCTCGTTTATCGCGCGTTTCAATGCACATCCTGTCCTGCCAAAGATCCTAATATCTGTGTTTCAACGTTTGCGAAATTGGAATTCGTTTTTAAACGAAACGAACAGCAGCGAACCAAAATACTTGTGGAATTGACGTCTTATAACATGTAAATTATGTCTTTCTCTTCTTCCATCAAATCCACGTGTGCGCTTTCATCATTTTAACCGCGTAGAACAGAAATTACTACCATCGATGACAACATGGGTTTGTATAACACATTGGAACGTAAAGGAAAATGAGAAGCCTCACATTTTCTCACGCTCATTTGTTTAGCTCTCTGATAAACGAAATAGAAATTAGAATTGAGAACTGCTGAACGGATTTCAAATCAGCGTTGAAATTATGTATTCACATACAATTTTTATAAGGAGATATAACATTTTATGTATTGATTTTCAGTATTTGCCTCAACAGTGCTCAATACGTGAGTAGATCTAGGTAGTAAGTTAGGCTTCCGATTTTCATTCTCGTAGGAAATCGTCAAACTGAAATACACTGAATTCGTGTTAGTGGATATATATATATATATATATGTGTGTGTGTGTGTGTGTGTGTGTGTATATATATGTGTGTGTGTGTGTGTGTGTGTGTGTGTGTGTGTGTGTGTGTGTGTGTCGTTTAGTCGAGCCAACTAACCAATCAGTTTCATTGTTTAAAATTAAACGTATTGGTAAACATGAAAATAACTCACCTTTTTATATGTCACTTAAACCTTATATAAAAGGATTTACAAGTCATATCTAAATGAAAAATATCCAATATAAGTAAACCTAAAGTTCAGCCATAAAACAGATACCCAATTCTATCGGACATAGGCTTAGCAATAACTTTAGCAACGAAAATGTGTTTAAGAAGTCAAGCAACATTTAGAACACAGCTCTAAAAATAGTGGCTACCATAATATCGAAATTAAATATAAGCAACAGGACACCAATAATTATTATGAAATTAAAAATCAACGAAAACTAAACTTTGCAACTTGGCTGGAAATTCCTAATTCTCATCAAAGATTACTACTTAAAAACCCTGTGCACAAAATATGCAAATAAAATGATATAAAAATGTCCTAAAGTTGCTGCTAAAACTTAGAAATAATAAAGCACAATAGCAAAATACTAAGTAGAGAAAAATAATAGCAAAATGCACAAAAAGTGACTAATATATCAAAAATTAAACCAAAACGACTAATAATATAAATATAATTTCTCATTGCATTTTTTAAGGACTTTTCCCTAGTTAATGGTAAATTCTTCCCTAGTTGTGTGGAACAGTATTCTCCTAGTAATGTGAAAATGAGATGTTGGATTTGGTAGCCGAATAGTATCATTCCTGATGATTTTAAAAAAATCTTAATCAATGCTATTCCTGCAAAATAGCATTGTTACTTTGGAATTCATTCGCATTTAGGACTTTTAACATTCGGCTGGGATTTTTATCTTCGGCCCCCAACATCAACAAAGATTAGACCATTTCTGTTATGATCCGATCCCTTTTGATTTTGCTGTAGGATTTTAGTTCTGTGCAATTCTAGAAGGTCCACCCTCCAAGACTTTGCCTTCTCTCTTTCAGGAGGGCTTAGTTTATTGCTAATTACCTGAGGCACTCACACCGCGGAATACTAACTGATCAGGTCAGAGCACTCCTCCTCGGGGGCGCTGGCTTCTTAATTCCACTTTCGACCCTGGTGTGTGTCAAAGTGCTTGCAGTGGGAGAGAACTAAATTACTTTTTTTTCTCATCGTGATCTCTGCTCTTGTGCATGCCTAGGAATTTTCGATTGAAGTTCCCCTATGATGTACACTAAATGATTTTAGGAATTTATATGTTGTGCCCGCAATAAATTTGAGAGTCCCATATGAAGTTAGCACATCTTTGTACATCGAATGTGGTTGATAATTCTAAGGGCGTTTGTTGGCGTTCCATTTTCCTTCAAAGCAATAGACCAGTTGAAATATCTGTTAACAATTATCAAATAATTTGCATTCATTTACGAGAAGTAGTTAGCACAAAATTACTGGCATGGATAATTTGTTTTTTTTTACCCTAGGAATTATATATTTTCGTTTTCTTAATGCTATCAAATGAATATATATATATATATATATATATATATATATATATATATATATAGTGAGTCACGGGAAACGGATGTTTTTTTAAAACGCTCCTTGCTCTTCTCAATGAGTAAGAGATAGGGAGTGAAACCTGCTTAAGATTAATATTCGCAGTTTTGTTTTTCTTCAAAACACCCGTTTCACATAACTCACCCTGTATATATATATATATATGTATATATATATATATATATAAATATATATATATATATATATATATATATATATATATATATAATAAAATAACTATTATTTTTTATACCTACCGACACTAGTGGTTCATTCTTACACAGTCATCTGTGTAGGAATTGATAATTTGATAATTACTGTTGATTGGAAGATTCGAAGTCATTCGTAAAGCTATCATTGACTGCGTAGGCTAGCAGTTTTCCTCCAGGCTACCGGCAATTAACACAAGAATTGAATGGAATTCAGTACCTATAAATACCATGTCAGCGGCAAATCATAGTAAGCAATCAGAGAGACTATTTAACGACCGAAACTCGGAATGTCGTATTGCCCTAAAATTGGCTGCTTTTTTTTTTCTTAATTCTCTAAAGAGAGCTCAACTTTAATTTCTTAAAGGGGCTTTATAATTATAATTTTTAATATATTAATCAAAATGGTTGAACAACGGTGCAAAAAAAAACTTGCTTTCATCATAGCTGTGTATGATATCTTCTTCTGAATTAGGACACAAGGCAGGTATGATTACTTTTAGTGTTATATATCATACCTAAAGATGATGGAAGCAAATTTCCACAAGAAAACAATACAAGTAGGACACGACTTATTCATTCATTAATACATACATCTATTAATACATACATTTATTAATACATACATCTACATATTACAACAGATTACAATATATCAATGACCAATATGGCATAATTACATTGATACATCGGGTCCTGTTTGATCACCGAAGGTAAGCGACCTTGAACCTGGTCAGTACTAAAATGGGTAACCATTTGGGAATACTAGTTGCTTTATCTGCTCTTTGTTTATTTCGGGCTTGTTTCTAGTCGTCCTGAATTTCTCTTGGCCATTGGAACCAGGCAGTACCAATCTAGGGAAGATGTGGTTGACGATTGCGCAACCCTTGCTTCACAATTACATGCGCAAACACCCTGCCAGGGGTATCTATTGCATAAACATAGAACGGCCAAAGATATCAATGGTCATATTAGTAACTATCTAGATAAATAGGAGAGAACTTGCATGCCTACTAGACACTATCCTCGAGTGCCTGTACAGGGGTTTGTAAAATCAACCTGTCATGAGGATACTTTTTTCTCGAGAAGTAAACCATTACCAAATTCAAAATCACATAGTATTCGCAGACCAAGTAAGATCTCCTTTTTATGGCTAACACACATTAGCTTTTACAAGGAATCGTGCACCTTCTCCAAGTGATATTACTTCAAGTAATAACAAAGTTGAACACTCCACCAGACTCGGTGAATTCTTGTCCTGAAATCCAGTAAGACCAAGAGACAAAAACGAAAGATGTACTACAACATATGAAAATGGTTAATTGGGGAGAGGAAAATTATGTTCCCAATTTCTTTACTGACTCAGTGTTCGAAATGGAAAGAACTTAAATGGAACATTCGAATATCCATGTATCTCATATAGTAGTGGGCCCCTTGATTTCTGAGAACGTCAACTGAAGTAAAATAAAACAAAAAATAAATAATAAATGCTAATTTTTTACTTATACAGCAAAAGTGTTTTTATTCAATTCTTTCTTGGTATTCATCTCATGTTTTACAAATAACACCACTTCACTTCAATTCGCTTGTTTTGTGATTTATTTTATCCTTTTTAGATAATGCTAAGTTTGACGGCAAAGTTTCCATCAATGACATGAATCTCAACCGCTGGAGTACAAGGCATGGCGCAGAAAAGATAACTTATATCGTCACCGATATTGGCTGTGTTCCAGTGCAAGTGTCTGTCTACAATGAAAAAAGTACGTAATCTCAACGCTATTAAATACAACGAGATAAATCCGTGATAATGCAATGAAATTAACGTAAGATTAAACGTAGACATGCGTGATGTCATGATAATATTATAAACAAGTCCTGAATGGTTATTTTATGTGATAATAATGATCTCTAATTCTATCTACTATTATATATAAGAGGAACTTTGTCTGTGTGTCTGTAAGTTCGTTCCCTATGGATTCGAAAACAGCTGGGTCGAGTTTATGAAATTTCACACAAAGGTACTTTATGTATCTGGCAGTGGTCTTAGGAGTTGTGTCGCAATGTATTCGATAAGCATTGATAATCGAAATAATCTGATGAAAGAAGGAACAGGCGATTTTGAGCAAAGTTAACACCTTACACAGCCTAACATCATTTGAGAAGTTTTATTGCCACACACGCCGAAAGGCCCAACGTATAATATCAACAGTAGATTCTCTGATAGAACAGGGGCGCGTTCGAAATGAATGTTTCTGTTTAAAGCATAATTTCACAATGATACTTAACTTTTTCATTTTAAACATAAATTCAAGCCATTTTCACTGTACAACCAGTAATGCCAGGCATATAAAATCAACAGTAGGTTCTTTGATATGACAGGGGCGCGTTCGAAATGAATTTTCCTTTTAGAGAACTATTGAAGCATGATGCTTGACTTTTGCATTTTACGAGGCGCGTGCAATAAGTAATGCCCCTGGCCCACTTCCAGTTGTCTGATCTAGCTAAAATTTTCCATGTGCAATGATTTATATCTCTACGACTTATGTGGCAAATTACAGCTCTGAACTAATTGTGGTTTCTGTTTTACAGGTGTTTGAACTGAGTCAGGTGTTAAATGGAGCCTGTTGAATGTCGAGCAGTGATCCGGTTTTTGTATTTGAAAGGTCGCACACCACAAGGAGACTTTTGATAAAATGAAAGAAACTTATGGTGATAATGCCCCATCATATGACCTTGTAAAACGCTGGCATCGTGAATTCAAACATGGCCGGAAGTCTGTGGAAACAGCTCCAAGACATGGTCGCCCCCTTCTGCTATTGATGAGGCATCTGTCCGTCAAGTTGAGGCTGCCATTTTGGAAGATCGGCGCATTACTATTACAAATAGCCCAAAATGTCAAGATTACTACATGGTCTGTGGAAACTATCATTCATGACCATTTACATATGCATAAGGTGTCTGCCAGATGGATTCTAAGGTTGCTCACACCATTCCAGAAGCGAGAACGCATTGAGTGCTCGAGGATGAATTGGAAGATGTACCAATAAGATGAGTCAAAGTTTTTCAAAAGACTGATTACACAGGATGAAACCTGGGTCCATCACTATGATCCAGAGACCAAAGTCCAATCGATGCAGTGGAAGCACTTGAGCTCACTACCCCCAAAGAAGGCAAGGGTGCAGCCCTCCGCTGGCATGGTCATGCTCACAGTCTTCTGGGACCAGGACGGAGTAGTGATGACAGATTTCCTGGCAAAGGGTATCACAATTACAGAAGCCTATTATGCTTCACTTTTGAGGAAATTAAGGGGAGCTATCAAAATCAAGAGGCGAGGCAAGATCAGCAAAGGTACCCTCCTGCAGGACAACGCTCCGGTCCACAACTCGCATGTCGCCAGATCAGAATCACGGGCGTGTGGTTATGAAATCCTCCCCATCCTCCTTACTCTTCTGACCTTGCACCCTCTGACTTTCACCTCTTCCCAGCCATGAAGTTGTTTTTGAAAGGAAAGCGTTTCTTAGATGATGCAGCCTTGATTTCTGAAGTCACGCCGTGGTTGGAAGACCAACCAAGGGTGTTCTACAAAAAACGGTCTCCAGAGCTGCATCAAACGACGGGAGAAATGGATAACTCTGGGTGGTTTCTATGTCGAGAAAGACTAATAACTGTGTCAAGTTTCTCTACTGCTATGGGAAGTGGATCAGGGGCATTACTTATTGCACGCCCCTCATAAATGTTAATGCAAGCCATCATATATAAAATAATTTTATAAAATTTACAGTAGGTTACCTACAGTGCAATATAGACTACAATATATTGTGAACTCAGTTACTACGAGAGATATGTGAAGCTTCCTCCAGGTGCATCTCGATTGGTCCTCAATTAGAGCAGGCAATCAATCGACTTATTTGAAAAGTGGGCTATTTCATCGATTTCGATGACAATAAAAATATGAAAGTGAGAAACATTCGTTGATGATCATTCAATCCCGGACAACGTCGGGTCACACTGCTAGTAATAAAATAAACAGGATATTCTCGTTTACAAGAGAAGTAGGATATATAATAATATTGGAAGAATTATACGGACCAGTAAATAATTATGCCGCTTCGAAGTTTCTGTTCTTTAAGTCGATGCTATAAAGTTATAAATCACAGTGCTACCTTAAAGTGGATAGTTTCCAAAGAGATTGTCATAACTTGTTTTGTCTGTTTTCCGCATCGGTAACAGGTCACTCATTTTTTTTTGAAGAGATATAAACTAACTTTTATCAATGGGAATCATAAACATATTCACTTACAACAATCCGTAGAGATTTTTTCCATGATGAACAGAAAGCAAAAAGAATTCAAATAAACTGAGTTTAAGTCACAAGTGTATGATCAAATCAATAATGCATAGAAAGTATTAAATTATTAGGATAATTATACATATTTAACGGTAGGAAAACCTAAATGACTATTAATAGATGTTAACATTATTGTCAATTCTGCATTGTGTATTTTTAGTGCAGCAAGTCAATTATTTCTACAACATCAGCCAAGGTATCACAGATCCAGATGTGTTTAATTATCCAAGTAATTGTATCCCAGATCCAACATCGACGAAAGCTGACCTTCCGAATTAGTTTGCGTTTAAGTAAGTAAACGTCTTATCTTTCAGTGAGATTGTTTTTAATTATTATATTTTTCACTTGAATTAGAATTGAATTATAGTTCAAGTTTCAATTGAAAAATGATTTTATATTAAGAGCTTAAAAAGACCAACTTTAAATTTTAAAAGGCTCAACTTTTAATTTCAAACGGCTCAAGTTCAAATTTTAAAAGGCTCAAGTTCAAATTTTAAACGGCTCAACTTTAAATTTTAAAAGGCATAACTTCAAATTTTAAAAGACTTAACTTAAAATTTAAAACGGCTCAACTTTACATTTTAAAAGGCTCAACTTTACATTTTAAAAGGCCCAACTATATCAAACGAGATAAAATATGACATCAACACACAAAACTCAGAATATATTAGCACCCCAAATACCAGTAACTTTACATTTAAACTCATAGTAGCAGGATTAGTCTTCCCATAAAGCAGACCTAATAACCTTATAGACATAGTATTACAACCTTTCATTAATCAAGGCCGGAGCTACATAAGAGACAACATACATACAATTTCTAAGCTCCCTACCACAAACAGTGGACCACGGAACAATATTATCTACATTTGACATTAGCAACCTATATAGCAATATACCCTACAACCTATGAATACTGCACCAAGATTTACAAAACAATTCATTATCAACAGCATAGATATAAATCTCAACAACAATTCTTTTGAATTCAACAACGATAACTACATTCAAATACTAGGGACAGCAATGGAAACAAAATTAGCACTGACATGCGAAACCCTCAAATTTGCCTACTTAAAAGAGACCCTATCTGAAAGAGCAGAACAAAAGTAAACCCCTCTTCATAAAATCTTGGAAGAGATATCTGTATGATTGCTTTATTATTGGGAAACTCACATGAGAGGATATCAAACACTAATATACAACTCAGAACTGTTCACAGAGATAAGAAAAAGGCTTGTCTTACTCAACTAAAGCAACAAACTAAGCAACATACTAAAACAACAAAAATAAAAACAAGCTCCGATCCCCCAAAATAATAACACATTCTAACTTCATCCAACCCCAATCTACGCGCAACACAAAGAAGTCACAAAATACAACAAATAAAAATTAATTTTCTGTGTTTTTGTTTTTGTTAACCATTCTTCTTGTCTTTCTTAAAACATCTTTCTTTCTTTTATTTTGTTTTTGAATAATATGTCGGTTTTTATTAAACCAATTCATAATGGTTTTTTTTTTCGTTTTATGAATTGTTCTGATATTTTCATTTATATCTTTTTGATTTAAGCAATCGCCTAAATTTTCACACACACACACATACACACACACACACACACACATATATATATATGTTCAATTTATACTTATTTTACATTCACATTAACGACAACAGGAACACTCTTTCTTTTTGAAGATATATCAACTAACTTTTATCAATAGGAATTATAAACATATCACATACAGAAACAACAATTTATAGGAGTTTTCCGAAGATCATCCAAACAATTCAAAGAACATATTTTTCGTCCTGTGTTGCGAAATGCACATAAGACGGTAAAGAAGAAAATATAGGCATTCGATGAAATATTTTTTTAATCGAAAATTAACGGATTCTTTCATTATTTAGATGCAACCAATCAGCATATATGCTCTGAATCCTAAATCATAACTTCAATGAGCTTGTTATTTGAAACGAATTGGCCAATTCAGATGTGATATATATCTTAAAATAAGCATTTTAATATAAACTCAGGACTATATATATATATATATATATATATATATATATATATATATATATATGTGTGTGTGTGTGCGTGCGTTTGTGTGTATATATATGCATATATATAACATATATATATATGCAAATATATATATGTCAAATTATTAATGAGTTTACATCTTTTTTAAATATTTAAGGAACGAGGGAATAAAAATCCATGAAACTATTAGAAAGTGCTTACAATACTATTCAGCTACTCTAGTCAGAAAATAAAAGTATTTAAAACAGTATTAGCGAAACTATGACAGAATATAGGAATATCTGTTGATTTCAGTGTGTCAAGTTATTAACGAGGTTGAGAAAAAATACAATATACCCATAACTTGTTTATTGAAATAATTTTCAAACATTAAATGAACTAGGAAAAATGCTTAGAACACAATAACTACATAGTAATTTCTACGTTGACCTAATAAGTATGGGATATGCGATCATTTTTTATGAATGACTTGTAAAAGACGTTGGTCCATAGAATTAGTCAAATTTGTGATTTCATCAACAGTTATTCCTCACGATACCTCTTGGAGAGCATTCCACAACTCATCTTTGCTCTATAATTGGCGTCCACTTGCATAGAGGCGTCACTTCATGATACTCCGAAGGTTCTCAATTGGGTTCAAATCAGGTGAATTCGCAGGCCACTTCATCTTCCGTAGCCCAGAGAACCCCAGTTGTTGCAAATACTCTTTGCTTTTGTTTGCTACATATGAGGGAGCATTATCCTGCATAAAAAATAATGGTTCTTCTGAACGTCAACCATTGCTTCCATGGTTTAAAGTGCTCTTTCAGAAAAGCTATGTAAGCATTTGACGTCATTTTTACGCCTTCTGAGACTCTCCGTGGGTCAACTAAAATACCTCCGATAATCCCAGTCAACATCATTATCCCACCATTACCTTGCTGGCGCCTTAAATGCTAATGAAGATGTCGTCCATCTAGGACCCATCCCTTGCTTCAGCCATCTGGGCCATCAAGCACTTCATCCGTGAACAAAACTTTGGAAAAATCCGTTTTCATGTTATCCTCTGCCCATTTCAATCGGTTTTGTATATGATGTTGCTTTAATGGCGGCTTTGTCACAGGCTTAACAGACTTTGCTATTTCTTTCAGAAGGCGACACCAATTACTTTATGAGACATTTTTCAATCCGGTTTGATCAAAGACTTCTCGACTTGTTAGCCCAGGGTTCTTAACCACTTCACGTTTAATTTGGAGTAGAGAACGGCGTGAAATAACTCTAGATTTACCGTTATCATTTCTTTTACATACCTTTGTAGTGTCCTTGTAAAAGTGTCCTTGAAAAAGTTCTTCACAGTTTGATGGTACCTTCCTATCATTTCAGATATTTCGAGGGTAGTTTTATCTTTTGCTAGTTGTTCTAAAATAGTACTCTTTTCAGAACTACACCTTTACGACCCATTTTATTGAGAAAACAATCTGCCTTGGTAATAATTTGACACACCTCAAATACCGTGGATTCAGCAATTACGATGTCAAATTGTTTACATTGCGCAGAACAGTACGAAATTTTCATAGTACCAGCAGCTCAGTATTGCCAACATTTCCGAAGCTTTTGATACAAAACTACCGATAAGTTACTGAAACTGGTAAAAAAATGTTATCTCGTTAATAATTTGACACGCAGTATATATATATATATATATATATATATATATATATATATATATATATATATATATATATATATATCATTCACACTGACGAAGACCAAAGGATCGGTCGAAAATTATGTGCTTTTGAAAGAAACATTCTCGTTTTCTTTGTATTCCTACACGAATAGGAAATAAATACAGAAAAGATATAAACATTTATATATTTTCGTATTGATTTTTTATTCATATATATATATATATATATAGTAAGTTATAAAATGTATATGGCGATTAAACTACACTGAATATTCCGCGTTTCATCCACTCTAGGATTCTTCAGGCTTATGCGCGAATTCTGTGGTTGTTTGTCGTTTTTATATTCTCATCTTCTATTGAAATTTTAGTTAGCCAATCAGCTTACTAGTATCCACCGTTCCCTTTCTATCAGCCAATGAGAATGCATTTATCGGACAAAGGCCTATTTCATCTCTGGTTGACCTGTTCCTTTGTGTGTGCTCTATTTAGTCTGGATATTTAGCTTCTTGATCTGTTTTAAATCTAGGTTAGTGTTTTTTATGTTAGTTTATATATAAATATATATATATGCGTACACACATAATATGCATATATATATACATATATATATACATACATATATGTATGATCGTTTATGTATATTCATGTTTATTTAATTTATTTATTTGTTTATTTTCTATTGTTTTTGTTAGTTTTAAAACTATTTTGTATCGCTATCCTAGAGTAAATTTTATCTTGTGAACACAGTTGTTTGCTATTTCTCTTCTACAGTTTAATAGATATCCAGGCTAAATAGAGCACACACAAAGGAACAGGTCAACCAGAGGTCAAATATGCCTTTGTCCGATAGATGCATTCTCATTGGCTGATAGGAAGGGCGCAGTGGATACTAGAAAGCTGATTTGCTAACTAAAATTTCAATAAAAGATGAGCATATAAAAACGACATAAGTCTGAAGAATCCTAGAGTGGATGAAACGCGGAATATTCAGTGTAGCTTAATCGCCATATACATTTTATAACTTACTAACTAGCTCTACCTACGTATTGAGCACTGTTGAAGTAAATACTTATAACTTATATATATATAACAAACAAATGACAAACTTTTGTCATTTGTTTGTTATATGCTCTGTAATTACATTGAGTTTCATAAATAAGGATTAGTATATAAAAAAGTGAAATATAGTCGGAAAATTATATTTCCACAGAACTATATATATATTGAAATATGTTTGCTTCAGAAAAATCTACATGATCATATATACGATATTTGTACGCAATAATTTCAAAAGAACATTCTCTTTTTCGAATACTTTTTTTATGTAAACATATATAAATGTTATATTTTGTTATATGACTCAATTTTTCTTGAAAATTGAAAGATACTATTTTGCCCAATTCTTGCTGAATAAGTGTACATAACTAACATGAAAGAACTTGAAAAAATCCATTGTGTATGAAGATATGGTTCACAGTTTTAACACGTAATACACATCGCGTTATTCGTTTCATTTTTTTACATAGTCAATATGGAGAAACATGAGCCTATAATTTGTAGAAACCAAGCAACGTTCTAAATTAGAGGGAAATACACAGTCAAAATCATTCGGTTCTCAATATGACTAACCTATTATCAACTGCTTTTTAACTTTTTTGGCAAGAATATTGAATATGTTCTTATACTTTTATGTACGAGCCGGAGTCCTAAAGACAGTCTTTGGCTGTATACACTAACGTTCTCGAGAACTGGTAGAGAAATCGTATTTATCGACGTCTGTCTTTCCAATAAACAATTCAAGCGACGTTGCGAGAGTAGATGAGTTGCATTGGTTGCAGTTTGTATTACCCAGGCTCTGAATCGAAATTCTATAGTTTTGCGAGACTGAACAAATCCGATGATTATGTGTTGTTTTTTTTTTCTTTATTAACAAAAGGGGTTACCACATATCAAAGCAGGGAGGCCACTCTAGGGTAAGGGTTAATGTGTGTATTATAATCATTGGGAAAGTAGCGTAGTAATCGTTTATAGTGAAAATTTGGTATACTTAGATTATTTTCGAGAACGGTTAAATAAAAACTTATTTACATTGGGCTTGAAGACGACAATATTGTAGTCAACTGGAAAGCAACCCAGCGGAACAGAGTTCCACGTACTGGCAGTTCTAGAAAAGAAGTTTTATTCATGGAATCATGGAATCTACGTTTAGGTTACGGTACCGATAAAGAGTGGGGGAAATTTATTAATGATGCTTTGGGCTAGACGAGTGCTTTTTGTGAAGGATTGGCAAGGGGTACCATAGATTGGAGCTCAGCCGAACACTTGACATGAAAATAATGATAGAGCAGAGACAGGCTCACAACGTCGCTTCTGTGGGAAAGAGGTTGCAGAGAATAGAAAATGGCGTCGCCTACTAGATTACTAGTGTGATATTGATTGATAAAATGAAATTAATAATGACATAATTCAAATAAAAGAGGATAAATACTATTTTAAGATTCTCATTTTAATTCTAAATAAACGTTAGTTTGTTTCTTTAAACAGTCATACATTTTCTCTGTTCAAGTTTTAACTTTAAACAATAGCTATGATAGCTACGGCTAAAGATATATTAACTAAAAGTACTTCGTTTAAACTCCTCAGCTTAACGTTCACAGAGAACATGAGTTGGAACACATACATTGAGAGCGTTGCCAAGGCTGCTTCAAAGAAGGTGGGCTCTCTCTGCCGTGCTAGAAAGTTACTTACGCCTGAAGGTATCCTGTACCTCTACAAGGCCACCATTCGCCCATGTATGGAGTATGGTTGTCACATTTGCGCTTGTGCATCTGTTGCTTGTCTCTCACTCCTGGACAGGGTTCAAAAGAGAACTGTCATCCAAGCTTTAACCTCAGTCCTATCCACAACATGTTGCATCCTTCTGCCTGTTTTACAAGTAATTTTGATGGTGGATGTTCCAACGAACTACAAGCCTTCGTACTCCCTTGACGTAATTTCCCCCGACAAACCCGACAAGCAGCAAAATCCCACCCCTACACAGTAGAGATCCCTAGATGTAAGAAAGCCTTCTACTCTAATCGATTCTTCCCCAAAACTGCAAGACTTTGGAATTCCCTTTAGTGTTCCTGCTTCCTCAACTGTACTAACATTCAGAAATTCAAGTGCTATTTGAACAGACATCTTGCTGCTCAACTCCCTACATAATATCCCTACAACTTATGTTCCTCATAGTAGGCCATACATCAAAGTGGCACTGTGCCTTGTTTGGGGTGAAAATGTAAAAAAAAAGAAAACACAGTGTTTGCGTATCAGCAGTGTTATTCGCGAGCAAAGCAATATCGTCTGCGTAATCTGCATCAGTTATGCGTGCTGATTGATGATGTCTGTTTCTGGATTCATTTAGGGTGAAGCCTAGCGTGTTGTGTATATCAACAGAGGTGCGACGTACAAAGAAAACACATTATCAATAACGTAAGATGACTTGTATTATACTATTGTTACACTCTTATGTTACAATAAATACACTCATTAACCCTTTATCCTCGAATGACCAACGAGCCTTGATAAGTGGAGACACCCATGTAAAAAAAAATCTACTGTAAGTTTTTCCTTTTGAGAATGTCGACGGAATCAACAACTTGCGCAAGTTACTAACTAAATTGCATCAACACCAACATTTTGCTGATCGTTACACAGTGTATGAGTTTGTGTTTCTTCTTGTGAATTTGTGTTGATTTTGTCTTTGTATATTTGTAAGACCATGCCTGTCTCCTCGACAATCGTCGACTATTAATGTCTGCCTACTGTTGTTTTATGTTTGTCTTAATCTCTCGCCAGAGTCGCGAGTATTGGTTTACAAGTGTGCAAAACAAAAGCAACGTGGCCTCACACGAAACAACACAAACTCCTATATATTGTGTACAAATCAGTAGTCGTGTGAGTGTACGTGATACAGTCAACGCAGAAAATTATCCTTAAACGCTACTTTAACTATATGTTTAGGTTTCATTATTATTCCGTTTAACAGCTCACGAGACGTCAAACGACAGCAAACTACCTCGAGCGACCCTTACTGCTAAATATATGAACTTACAACAGGAAATCTTATTTCGGTCTTTTGTCTTAGTCACTGACCACTCCCTGGTCAAACTGACTACTTTTGTCCGCGCACACACTCAGCCACTCTCAGTTGGCTACTAATTTTACTTCCGATCGATTGTGTGCGTCTTGGTAAAGCATTCCCTTACATTGGCCGGGGTGTTTCTATAGGGGAGAGGGTCTATAGTATCACAATATTAAGTTAATTCATAATATTGTTAATATACATTATATCATTCGATTAATAAGGGAGGGAGCGCCACGGGGAAATAACTCAGTCTAAAGCGCCAACATCCCCTCCCCATGGTAAATAATAGTTTTCCTTCGTTCCACGTGGTCTAAAAATCGAAACATGCTTACCTTTTGCTCGGTGTTATAACAAATTGTTTTTCCGCTGTAAAAAAAAAAAAAACTACTTGATCAAATTAAGTGAAACTTTTTTTTAACTTAATTCCATAACCGGTACTACAATATAACTTTCTTCGATTTTTCCTTTTTTGATGTCTTGATTAAACTGTACAAGTACCTTCTAATATGCTATTAATAACTTGATTCGTAATATTTAGAATGTAAAAATAATTTGATTTAATATTTTGAAAGTATGTTACTGATTCCTAAACTTTTTAAGATTTTTAAAAATTTATATTTCAAAGGTGATAATTACTTGATTAATAACATACATTGTTTATTTTCAGATTTCGTCTAAATTGAAGTAATAAAGGAAAAGTGAAATAACATGCACATATATATATATATATATATATATATATATATATATATATATATATATATATATATATATATATGCTCGATTTGAAATATCACCAAATTGGATGCTATCTCAGACACGTCGTCTGAAGCACGGACAATTTCAAACTTAGAACGAGTTTTCGTCAAGCCCTTGATTGAAATTGGACGTCTTTATAAAGAAGAAAGACCACCGGAACTGGAAATAAATAATAGAAACTTTAATATTATAAAACAAAAAGTTAAAACAAGAGAGCTTGATTCATTTATCTAATAAGTGAATATATTACTAATGAACAAATGTCGCTATAAAATAATGAAACATTCTTATTGAAAACGTTCATCTACTCTCTCTCTCTCTCTCTCACACACACACACAAATATATGGACATATATATATATATATATATATATATATATATAACACTGCTTCTACGCGTCAAAAATGGGGAATAAATATATAAAATAAAATGTTTTACATTCATCCTTTATACACACACGCACACGCATGTGTGTGCATATTTATATATATATATATATATATATATATATATGTATGTGTGTGTGTGTGTTTTGCATATATACTTATATTGTAAGATAATGATCATGTGTATATTATTGCTCCAGTATTTACTTCAAAAGGCCACTAGACGATAAGGATTAATGAGTGTAGTCGATGGGACAATATCGTAGTAATCGTTAGTAGTGGAAATTTGGTAAATTGGATTACTTAAGGGGCCGGCTCATCAAGAACTTGTTTACGTTGGACTTGAAGGCGACCAAATTATAGTCAACTGAAAAGCGGGTGTGCAGTTCTAAAAAAGAAGCTTTGTTCATGGAATCTAAGTTTTGGTATCATCATCATCATCATCATCATCATCATCATCATCATCATCATCATCATCACTGGCTCCTTGCCCGGGCCAATGTTACTCTTCCTCTCCAGAGTTTCCTGTCTTCCATCAGCTGCCTCAGATCTTCAGCTTCACAGTTGGCGACATGTGCTATTTGCTGGATTTACGGTGATCTAGGTCGTCCTTTGCTTGTGCTTCAGTGTCGTGGAGTCTATAGCAATGCATCATTCACCAATTCATGCTTCCTCCTCATACAATGACCAGCAAATCGAAGGCGTCTTTCTCTGATGGTATTAGATATGGCAGGTAGGTTGCCATAAAGTTGCTGCTTCGTGGGATGATTTTGGCAAGATATATTTAATACTGTTCGTACGGGTGTATGTGCCATCTATTTTTTTTCCAATCTTTTGGTGAGTGTCCAGGTTGTAGCACTGTAAATAAGGACAGACTCTACCAGTGCCCTGAAGAACTGCCTTTTCAGTTTGTTAGTTAGTCCCGAAGTCCATACTGAATGCAACCCATCCAATGCAGACCATGCTTTTGAGATGTGAATTTCGATATCTCTCTCTGTGGAAACAATGTTGCTGCCCATATACGTAAACTCAGCAACTTCTTTCAGTGTTGATCCAACCAAAGCCCTGATCTCTCCTTTCACATTGAAAGTCATAAACTTTGTCTTATCTGCATTTATGTGGAGACCAATGTCATTTGCAGACTTTTCTAACTTTCGTAACAGTGTTTGCGCATCAGCAGTGTTGTTCGCGAACAAAGCAATATCGTCTGCGTAACCTGCATCAGTTATGTCTTCTGATTGATGAAATCTGTTTCTGGATTCATTCAGAGTGAAGGCTAGCGTGTGGTGTATATCAACAGAGGTGCGACGTACAAAGTCAAGACAGACAATGAAAAGAAAAAGGGCGAAGGTATCTCCTTGTAGAACCCCGGTGCGGATGTCGAAAAATTCAGTGTCTCCATCTGGCGACCTGACCATTGCTCGAGTGTGCCCATATAGCATCATGATAGCATTAATGACTTCATTTGGAATGCCATATGCTTTTAATATGCTGGCCATTTTTCCTCTATGTACAGAGTCGAATGCTTTGGAGAAATCTACAAAGATCATGACTGCGTCAATGTTTTTGCCTTTGACTCCTTCAATCAATCTCCTAACAGTAAGTATTTGACTAGTAGTAGAGCGATTCTTTATAGATCCATTTGGGTTCTTCCTAAGCACTTCTTCGATCTTTGGTTGGAGACGGTTGAGAAGCATGGCATTGTAGATTTTTGCGGCAATTGGAGTGCGTGCTATTCCTCTGTAGGTTTAGGCACAGATAAAGAGTGGGGAAAAGGCTTGTCAAAACATGGAGTCTCCCAAAATGAGAGCTATTCATTTCAATTGATGCTAGATGGGGATCAGGGTGTTGATGATGTAAAGATAGAAGCTCAGTTTTAGATGCATTAAAATTAACCAGCCACTTTTTCCATATTGAACAACCTGCTCAAGATCAGAGGAGAGAATCAGAGAGAACTTGGTCATTTACGGCCTTTGGTGTGTGTTTTTTTTATATGGTGGTCACCACTTATCAAGGCCCGGAAGCCACTCAGGGATAAGGGTTATTGCAAGTACAGTACGTTAGTGTGGAGATTTGATGAAGTGTTTACTTAAGGGGGTGGTTCATTAGGAATTTGCTAACGTTGGACTTGAACACATCCAAGTTGTAGTCAGGTGGGAAGCAGGCAGACGGAACAGAGTTCCACAGGCGTGCAGTTCTAAGAAAGAAGCTTTGTTCATGGAATCCACGTTTTGATTTAGGCACAGATATAGAGTGGGGGAAATTTTTGACAGTGGATTCAGCTAGACGGGTGTTTTTTGTGAAAGATTGGCGAGGGGGGACCAGAGATTGGAGTTCAGACGAACATTTGCCATGGAAATAACGATAAAACAAGGATAGGCTCGCAACCTCTCTTCTGTGGGAGAGAGGTTGCAGGGTAGAGAAAAGGGCATCCCCCACTAAGCCACGAAGTCTATTTTGTACTCTGTCAAGGCAGGATAGGCTGTTTTTAGCAGCTCCTGCCCAGATATGGCAGCAGTAGTCCATCCTTGGGCGTACTTGGCTTTTATATAGATAGAGAATTGCATCAGTAGTGAGATATCTTCTGGAGCGGTAGAAGGATCCCACCATCTTTCCAGCGACCTTGGCAACAGACTTGATGTACATGTTCCATTTCAGATCAGGAGTAAAGGTCAAACCCAGAAGCTTGTCAAAACACGGGGCCTCTCCCAGACGAGAGCCATCCATCCCAATTGATGCCAGATGGGGACCAGAGCGTTGATGATGTAAGGATAGGAGTTTGGTTTTGGATGCATTAAAGGTAACCAGCCACGTCTTCCCCCACTGAACCACGCGCTCGAGATCAGAGGAGAGAGAATCAGAGAGAACTTTGTCATTTACAGCCTTTGATATGTTGCCGTATATGGTCGTGTCATCAGCATAGATGTCAACGAATGATTTAAGTATGTGTTTAGGGAGGTCATTGATGTAGATCAGGAAGAGAGTTGGGCCCAGGATTGACCCTTGAGGGACTCCAGCATTAACACTGCAGGCCTCTGATTTTTGTCCATCGACCACTACTCTTATGAGCCTATCGGAGAAAAATGATTCAATGGTTACCATAATGGTACTGTTGTCAAGATAAATGTCTACAAATGATCTTATTGTGATTTGAAAGATTATTGACGTAGATCAGAAAGAGAGTATGGCCCAGGATGGATCTCTGAGGGACTTCATCATTAATACTGTAAGCTTCTGATATCTGCCCATCAACCACTATTCTTATGAACCTATCAGAGAAAAATGATTTAATAATTGAAAAAACATTACCAGCTATACCGTAATTACTCTAGAAAAAAGCCTCCGCTGAGAGATTTGCTCATCCTATGAGATATAACTGTTAGCACATCTGCTGTAGATCCAGCAGAATGGAAAGTATATTGCATATCGTTAAGAAGGTTATTTTTACTGAGGTGGTTGACACTTCTCTATTTAACACAGATTCAAGCAATTTACCCATGACACACAAGAGACTAATTTGTCTGTACTCAGAGAAATATAACCGATCACCAGAATTCTTAAATACAGGGCATGCTGATGAGGGTTTTTAAGGGCATTGGGAAGCAATTCTTCTTAAGATAACGCTTAAACAACTTTGTAAGTATGGGAGCTCATTCTGGTTGAAGCTTTTTCAGCACTATAATTGGAATGCCAGTTGCTTTACTGAAATCAAGGTTTTGGATTAGCTTGGCAACATCATGCACAGATATATGTATGTTGCATAGCGTGTTTTCTGATGCAGGTTGAAATAAGGGGGGGGGTGATGGCCTTGGTCACATAGGGTAGAATTAGCTTCAAAGTTCTTGGCAAACATTATTGAAGAATGAAACTCTAACAAACATTACTAAGCAAACAGGACAAAAAGAAAAATAGACATAGTAGAGACAATGGGGAGAAAAAAGAGGAAAACGAGGCAGACAGAAAACAAACGTAGTCAATCTTTTTTTTAAATAGATAAATATAGGTAAGGTGAGGTTATTGTGACCCAGACAGAAAGATAATGATGCAGAAATGGTAAAATTTATTTATTTAAAATTGGGAGGGAAGTTTAAATGAGTAGAAAGATTTACAAATCATACGTTATAGTTTAATAATTTAATGTATAATGGTCCGTATACACATATATCCATATAAAAAAGTATAAATGCATATACTCACATATATAAAATTAATAATATAGGATAAGAAATGAGACTAAACAAGCAAGCTTACTCACTCCCAAATGGCACACACACATGTAGTTACACATACACCACACATATACGACACACACACACACACACATATATGTGTGTGTGTGTGTGTGTGTGTGTGTGCAATTATTAGACTGGATTTTTATTCAAGAAATATGAAGGCAACCTATAAATATAAATGTCTAACTTTTATAAATAAATGCTCGTAAGTTTTATATTAGATCTAGCAATTGTTCAGGGGAGACAAAGAAATATGTTACTTGAGCAATTCCTAACTATAAATGTCTGATTTTGATAGATAACTGCTCATAAAGATTGTATTAGACGAGACTATTGCTCAGGAGAGATGAAGAAAGCATTTTTAGAGACTGTTAATAACTTTTATAAATGTAGATTTTATATCAGACTGGACGTTTGTTCAGGAGAGATGAAGAAAATATGTAATTATGATCATCCATAACTGTAAATGTCTTAATTTGATAGCTAAATGCTTATAACGATTATGCTAGACTGGGCTATTGTTTAGGAGAGATGAAAAAGATGTCTTATTGAGATCACTCATAATTATACAATCTGAAAAGATGAAGAAGAATTATAGCTTATTTGAGTTATCGATTACCAAAAGAATTAGATTTTCATAAATAAAGATTTGATTACAGTTAGAAACTCATCAAATGCTTTTCATCAAACGAGGCTTATCAAACGTTTCGTTCTGACGTTCAAAGATAAAAACTTGTTAGCAGGAAGGAAAATGGAAGTGGAAGCATGAATTATTTTCTCACGTTGTAGAGGTTTATATCTTCTCTTTCTCCCGTTTGCCATACGTTCATTATTGTCTGTTTTCAGCAAAAGATTTAATATCTGTTAGCCAGTATTGTGTTCCGCTTAGCAAGCACTGACCACAAGAGTGCTACCAGTCAACTTGCACCTGCTTCCGGTGTCTTCAAACAATGGAAATGAATACCGAAACTCAAGAATGGAGTTATTATTCTCTTCTTCTTGTTACTGTTACAGAATTGGATCCGACAGCACACAGGGAAGCCGTTTGTGATGAATATCATCGCTTTTTCATTTATCTGTTTATGTATTTTTACTAATGAGTCATCCCTGACTAAGGCCAAAAGTTTCTCAAGGATAAAAGTTTATTGGCTTGTCAATTGAATGATGAACAATAAAATGAGTGTATTCACTGCCGCCTCTCTCTCAAATGCATGATGTTAGTCTCCATCGTTTTTACATATACTATTATGGCATGTGCTCTTCAGAATTGTCTGGTCTATTTCCTGCTTCCTTTGTTCCAGCTCGCTTAACTCATTGGTCTAGAGGTCTCGATCAATTCGTTGTTTTAATACCTCATCATAATACAGCATCCTATTCCAGTATCTTTTTTCCAAGGACTGCAAGGTGTGGACCTCTCTGTCTGTTTTCCTTCTACCTACAGCCTTGGCCTTTTCAAGACTAAGGTAATGACATCTCCTATCTTTACAATAATCAGCTTTCATTTTTGTTATCTCCTTACATCAAGTGGCTTCATGCCTTGTCTCGAGCGATTTCCATTAAAAAAGAATGAAATGGACAGAACTTGATTTCTAAAGAAGACGAATTGACAAGTATTTGTTGGCGACGGTCATGTAGTAGTTATTAGAGAAGCATTCCAATGTTAATGTTTTCCACAGATGGGAAGTTGTACATCTTTGGAGATTTATTATTTTTTTATATGTGGAATATTTATGCTATTAGTTTAGGAATTCTGCATCACTAGATTCTTAAGATCCTTACACCTTTAATATTCACACTCTCCATATTTTTAGTCGCGTGCAAGCAACTTTATAAGTCACTCCGTCGGCCCGTCAGTCGGTCTGTCGGTCGGTCTGTCCGTAACACTTTTGTGCTTGGCCTTTTTCGTTAAGATCAAAGGTCTGTTGTTAATAGATGCTGTTCTTAGCTTTTTAAGTTTTTTGGCCAAGATCAAAGTTTAGTATCTGTTCTGGCAGATACTGCAAGCAAAGACCATACGTGGGGGCAGCCTCACATATAAGACCTTGGTCAATGTAGGGGCAACCCTTCATACTAATTGTCACTATCCAGATCCCCTACTCCCTGGGGAGCTGGTCCTCATTTCCCCTTCAGTCCTCACATTAAAAATCGGCCTTGTGCCTAATTTGCTCGGTGGGGGAGCAAATAAATACAGCTTTTCTTGGCCTTTTGGCCAAGATCAAAGTGTAGTATCTGCTCCGGCAGATACTGCAAGCAAAGACCATATGTGGGGCAGCCCCACATATAAGACCTTGGTCAATGTAGGGGCAACCCTTCATACCAATTGTCACTATCCAGCTCCCCTACTCCCCGAGGAGTTGGTCCCCATTTCCCCTTTACTCCTCACATTAAAAATCGGCCTTGTGCCTAATTTGCTCGGTGGGGGAGTAAATAAATACCCTTTTGGCCAAGATAAAAGTGTAGTATCCGTTCTTACTACATGCTGTACTTATTGTGATATAAAGTGGGGGATCACTTTCTGTATTAATTTAATATAAAATGATCACCCACTTTACAATCAGTCAGTCTCAAAGCGATTCAAGTCATTCTCTAGATCATTCAAGTTGTTTTTAAAGGATTCCAGTTATTTTTTTAAGTCATTCTTAAGGTCATTCAATTCATCCTTAAGTTCATTAAAGTCATTCTAAGTCATTTACTTTTTATTTAAGTCATTTCATCCCATTTTTCGGTCATTTTAGTTTATCTTTAAGAATTTCATGTCAATTTTACATTCACGCATTCATTCATTACATGAGAGCACATGACTAATGGCTATCTGCCTTGTTTCAAGGTTGATCCGATATTTATGGCTTTTAGAGACTAAGTTTATTGAGTGCTAGTTCTAAAGCTCTCTCTCTCTCTCTCTCTCTCTCTCTCTCTCTCTGTATCTAACATCACCTTATCTTCCTCAAACACTCACGTCATTTCCACCCCTTTCACTATGAACATTTAAAGACGTTGTTTATTTATTAATAGATTATCTCTCTTTGACCATCTCTTATTTCAATTAACAATTTCTTCTTCTTTGCTTGTCTTTGAAGCATGATATGTTCATACGACATTTTTCTCATGTCTTATGCAGTCACTTGCGTTTCTTGTACTCTACTAAATCTTCCACGCCACACTTATTGGGCAGAAAAGGACAGAGAAGCCAGTGTTACATCGTATTTAAGTTAAGTCAATTTTGTAACCACATTTGATCATCGCAACCTTTGATCAGCACATTGTTGTTCAGAGTATGTTGAATGTTTTCTATAAAACTCGGGATTCTTTTTTTTCATGGGAATCACTGCTTATCAAGGCCCAAAGGCCACTGAAGGATAAGAGTTAATGAGGGTACGTTGGTCACTGAGACAGCAGCATAGTGATCGTTAGTGGTAGAAATTAGGTAGAATTTGATTATTTTAGGTGTCAGGACGTCAAGAACTTATTTATATTTGACTTGAAGATGACCCTGTAGTAGTCAACTGGGAAGCAGGCCAGCAGAACAGAGTTCCATAGGCGAACAGTTCTAGGAAAGAAGCTTCGTTCATAGAATTTGTGCTTAGATTTAGGTGCTGATTGGGAGTAGGGGAAATTTTTGGTAATGGTTGTAAATAGATGAGTACTTTTAGTGAAGGTTTGGCAGGGCGGGACCATAGACTGAGCTAAGATGAGCATTTGCTATGGAAATAATGATAGAGTAGAGAAAGGCTCGTTACGTCACTTCTGTAAGAAAGAGGTTGTCAGGGAGGAGCAAGAGTCATCATCTGCTTGGTTTTGAAGCTGGTTCTCTCTTACTGACAATGAATGATTCCCAGATGGTCAGAAGTAGTTCTTCAGGAGACAGATGAAATTAATGTGCCCTGCAAGCTGATTGGTCAATGTGTAGCCAAATCACCTAGCAGGGACAGTTCTGCACAATAGAAAACAAGAGTATATTTATAACTGCTACATCAGTATCAAGTGATTTTGTTCATGAAATTCTATCATTTATATTGATTCTGATATGCCACTGCTTGCGGTCAATTTTGACTGCGTCACTCCATGCCTTCTTTAACCTGCCATTTTGCTTCATATATATACACACTGACAGCCAAGTAAAACCACAACACAGTTGATCTATAAAAAATTATATTGCTTTTATTTCACACCGACAAATCAGCTTTTGATTATAAATTATTACTGATGTTTTGACGTTTCTAAAAGGCACATGAGGTGCTGTGGAGTTAGGCAGTTATTAGGCGGTGAAGAAATGGTTACAGCCTCACTCCCTCTAACCGACTGACTGCCTTTTTGTTTTGTGATATTTTATTCATATAAACATTATTTTCCTATTGGAATGTTTAATATTTCCTTAGTCTATTGTTTCAACCTTTGACCGATATCATCTCACATATTTCTGGGTCAAATTATGCATTCCTTTAGACAATGGTGGAAAAATCCCATATTCTTCACATTGAATCCATTTGTGTGTGTGTGCAACCCATCCAATGTTTTTTCTTCCTGGGGTTGTCTGCCAATATATAACATAGTGATATGGGATACGAAATGAGAAAGGTAATGAAATACCAAGGTTTTATGTATGACATGAAAGGAAACTAGATTCTTAGAAAGATGTAGATCTTTCTAGTAATTAAAAACTTATTTCAAAAACGGGCGTTGCTCTAAATAAAACAACACTACAGCTTAATTTTTAAACTTTTATTGAAAAAAATCAATTAAGGTAACTTGATCATGTAGTAGAGCTGATATCTATTAAATGTTACTGCTTTTAGCCTCAGTTACTACCTCGATACGGGTCCGGAACTGGGAGCATGCGTTTTCCACAAGCGTCGGAGGGAGCTTGGCAGCTATTCGGCGAATGACGGCGATCAGATTGGCTTTGGTGTTGTGAGAGGTCATGTTGGTGATGTTCTCGACATATGACCAAACGAAATAGTCCAGCAGGTTCAGATCAGGGAGGAGGGGAGGCCAATGAGAGAAGGGTTCAGAAGTTGTAGCACTCCTTCTGAAGCCAAGCCTGGGTATCTTCAGACTTGTGGCATGGCGCTGTCCTGCTACCACATCCAAGATCTGCCAGTCATCACCTGATTGCACCAGGATATCACCACACTCTTCAGCACATCCAGGTATACTTTGGGGTTGACTTTGAGGCTGACTTCGAAGATGTAAGGGGACATGATGTAGTCCTTATTTGAAACCACATCAAAGACCATAACCGTGACCAGAAAATTCGTTGAGCTGTGCCTTCAAGCATTGAACCGTCTATATTTGCATTTTGAGGGTACTGGCAATGGTTCTGTTGTCATAACTTGGATCGTTAGAGAGCATGAGTTGTACAGCAGTTCATCTCCGGTCTCGCTCATTGAACATTGTGTCACTTTCAGACATGATAGAAGGATCCTATCGCTCTTGGGATTTATACACAAGTGGCCAAAGAGTAGATTGTCTGCAACAAAAAAAAATCGGTTTTCATCAAACGGAAATGGAATCATGTCGTCTTTTTCAGGGTGATAATTTTATTGTTCAATCCTGTACGTTATGAACCAACAAGCTAGCTAACAAGAACGATGGACAGGTATCACACAAACAGGAAATGCCTCTTGATCTTAGTATTTAAAAGACCAAGCCTCCAAGTAGGAGGAAAACAATCAGCAGGAAGGGAGTTCCATAAGCTTGCAGTTCTTGGAAATTATCTACTGACATAGGAAGATATTTAACAATAAGGTATCAAAACAGCAAATTGATAGAGACCACTAGACTAACAGTATGACACAATCACATTGACACACCGGTTCTCACCAGATCACCGAAGTTAAGTAATGTTGAACTTGGCCAGTACCAGATGGGTGGCCATTTGGGAAGGCTAAGCGCTGTATGTACCTTCTGGGAAGGTTAGGTGTGAAGCCAGCACCCTCACCCTGAAAAAAGAACTCCTTGCTACAAAAGCATCTACAAAGTTGTAGATGGCTTATGCCTCGCTACGGGTTCAAGGCTATGGATGGATGGACTAGACTAATGAGTCAAGCGAGCTGGAACAAAGGAAGCAGGTATAGAAGAAAGCACAGGTTAAAATGAGAAGACGTCCCTCCATGCAGTCCATACATGCGAGATCATACTTAATTCACATCCCCAAACAGGACAAGCCAAATCATTTAGATCTGCATTTGTGCAAAAATATTTCATTTGAATTATAAGTGTACTATTACACAAAAGGAACTGTGTGTGTGTGTGTGTGTGTGTGTGTGTGTGTGTGTGTGTGTGTGTGTGTGTGTGTGTGTGTGTGCGTTCCCTATGGACTCCGAAACAAGTGGGCCGATTTTTTGTAAATTTCACACAAAGGCACTTGATGTGTCTGGGAATGTTCTTACCTGCAATTTTTCCAGAAAATATTTTGACCCAAATATTTAAAAAAATTCGACAGAAAAAAAAAAAAAAAAAAAAGAATCAATGAAATTATTTACTATTTTTTGCTGATTTCACAGGAATTAACGAATTACTCTTTGTCAATGTCGCATCTGTATAATAATGGAAATCATTCTATACAAAAGCATGAAGCCACTTGATGTAAGGAGCTGAAAAAAACAATGCCACTTCAAAGTCAAAAACTAGTCATGTCATATCAATAGATTCCGACCAGAAACATTGTTTATGGAATTTAAGGTTTGGTTGTTTTATTTTACAGCATATCGACCTTTTTTTACGGGTATTTTGGGAAAAGTTTCATGTGCTTCATATTCTTTATATCTTTAAATATTTATTCGTGCTGTTTGATTTAGTTCTTTTGTAGAAATAAATAATTGCTTTTCTATTGGTTTATAACTTTGCAGAACATGATTGAGTTTTGCAAAGAGAATAAAAGAAGATCAATGTTTGGTGTATTTTAAGTAAAAAAGTCAGTATCTTCAAACAGCCTGAGCTGGTAGAACCTGTCTGGATTTTTTTTTTTTTATTTACATAGGAGTCACCACTTATCAAGTCCCAGAGGCCATTCGAGGATAAGGGTTAAAGAGTACAGTAGTAAATAGGACAATGTTAACAGTATAGAATAAAGTGAGGGGATCAAGAATTATCAGGTTGCATAAAGTAATCCCAAGATCCACTTTCAACTCTTTACGAAATAATAAAACGACTTCATGTCGGTGAGTGTGTTTACATTTCCCGTATCAATGTAACTTTGATAATTATACATTGAACTTTGTTTTCTTTATTATTAAGAAAATATTTATTAAAATATAAAATGGCAATAGCATGAAATAAAAACAAAAAACATTTTAATTATCCTATTACCAAAATAATTCATGAGATTAAATCCACCAGAATCCATTTCAATTTTTTACCTGTTTGTTTAAAAATAAAGAAATATTCTCTTGTTCTTTTTGCTCCACATCCCAGACCAACGGCATGCAGTCACTTTCATCTTCCATGGATTCAACAATCAAATCCAGATTTACTCTTTCTACGAACATGCCCGCTGATATTGTAAACATGGCAGGTTGTTAGAGGAAAATAAACCTATCTTTCGTCCATTTTAGTTATATTTAGTTTCAGAACAATTTAGTTTTATTAATAATTTAATAAGCACTGTACTTAATTTGTTAAAGAAAAAAAAAGTAATTAAAATCATTTGTGGTGAAAGGAAAGGGGGCCATCTTTCTTTTTAATTAAATTGATAAAAACCGAAATGCATTCCAGTGGAATTAATTTTGTAATTTAATCGTTTAAAGGCACTCAATCGATTTCACAGCAAAAGCAGATTTTTTTTTTTAATAATCTGTATTCTTTTATTGAAATATCCATCAAACATACGTTTTCTTACAAAAAATAAAATAAATAAAAAATAAAGGATAAAGACAACGGAGGAGGGGACAACGAGCTAAACAAAGATAAAAAAAAATAAACAAGACTCCCGAGCAACGCCGAGTAAGTACAGTTAATTAAAAAATATAAACGTTTAAAATTATAACATTTCAATCAGATTTCAACCTCAAAATAATGTTCACTAAGTGAAATGTCTAGTCTGCTACGACACTTTATCGTTTCTATTTTCGATGACTGTTTGGAAAATCCTTCAGGACTGGGGCTATTTTAAAAATCTTTGTCCTTATCCAGAGTTTTTTGAGGAACCGGATTTTCGCCACCTTAAAAACGGAGTTCGTGTCTAACCTTAGCCCCAGTGTGGGGTGCTTGATCAACATTCACCGATGCCTTGTATCACGGTCGTCTTGTGAGCATAGGTAAACGTTTTCCAATCCCCAACAAAAATATGAAGATAGAAGGTTGTCAGAAATGGGATTAAGACAAAGACGAATTTTAAAAGTTCAACATGATTTTTATTTAACAATATAAGAAAGTCGAATGATGTTATTGTGTTGATGTATTTTTATTTGTGCGTGTGCTGGTTTAACACGAGAGTCATGAAAGTGATAAAGCTAAAATGTTCAGGAAAGGACTAATTTGGCAATAAAGTTAATGTTTGTAACTTCTTGTATGGTCGCTACGACTCTCTCTCTCTCTATATATATATATTTGTATTTAGTCTGATAGGTTTCGTGAAGAGTTCGTTGATCGAAAGAACAGTGTTCCAAGATAGAATTAACACATTGCCGGCCGGCTGAAGGAGACAATAGTTCTGTGTTCATGCGCGCACGTGTTTACAGCCAGTAGTCGTCGAAACAAAAGAGAAAGAAAAGGCAAAGTCCCCAGTGTGTTGACGTGAGTGAGTACGAGTTGTATTGATGTATGTTCTTTAGTGTGACAAAGAATGTTTGTTTCAAGGTACCGCATGTGGAAACAAATAGTAGTTTGAAGAGACGTTTGTTTTGTACTCATGTTAGGCCTGGGGGCCAAAGAGCCCCGGCGATGTTTGCTGTTGGGCAGACCAGCTAGAAAGAGGGTTAATGGTTTCAGGTTTTGCCTTTTATATAGTCTGTCACGTGATAGAGAGCTGGCTTGTGATTGAACAAGCCAGGGAGAAAATGGATTTCAAATCTCGAAGCCACGAGATGTCGCTCTGCTTGTTAGTAATGGCTGTCGGCTGCTAACAGTTTTTACAATCACAAAAATTGCGTGTGTGTAAACCACGGATGTATGCAGAACCAAAATGTTGCTTGTACAATTACTTAATATTTGTAGCGAGTCACTACACTACAAAGAAACACTCCTCCAGAAAGCTTTTATTTTGAGACATAGCAATTTCAAAGGGAGATAACTTCTATATTAGTTTTTAACGTGGAATTTCTGTCTCTATTTACTTGTTTTGGATTCTTCGTAATTGTAGCGAAATTCGAAAATTGAAATATTGAATTTCAAGTGAAACCAACGGTATCTACTGAATTGTCGTGTCGCATTAATGAAAATATCCAAAAAGTTATGAAAAATAATAATTTTGAAAATAATAATTATTAATGAAAACAGTTTTCAGAGACAATTAGCAAAAAATAAGTTTTGCTAAATTGGCTAAAGATTTCCAGTTTTCAGAAAATATTTACCTCTCTTTTGTTATGATTAGAACTCTGCAGTTTCCTTTTTTCTTTCTTTTTTTTTAGCAAAACTTAAATTATTTCTAATTTTTTTCCAAAACTATTTTCATTAATAATTTTTTTTTTACCTTATCGTTTTTAATAAATTTTAGATATGTTCTCTGCTGCGACATGACACTTCAGCGGAAATCATTAGTTCCACTTGGAATTCAACATTTCAATTTTCGAATCTCGCTACAACAACTAAGAAGAACTGACAAATGTAGACATTATATCCAACTTTATCCCTAGGATAAAAAAAAAGTGTAGTATCAGTTCTGTCTCTAAGAAATCAACCTCCTTTGGGAAGAAAAGAAAAAACTTTATTGTTTTCAGTTTTGAACAAGAACTCTTTGTTAAAAGTCTAATAACCAGTGTTGCCAACTGCGATTTTAAAAAATCCGCTAGATCAGGGAAAATAAATCGCCAGAAAATCGGTAGATTTTAAATTTTTGTCGTCTGAAATTTTCAAAAACCGCTAAATCGAAAAAAACAAAACAAAAAAAAATCTCCAAAAAAGAAAAACACTATATTTTGACTTCTTTCTTACCCTACACAAAAATATGAATATACAAACTATTCCGTGTTTTATCAGTATATATTTTTGGAATTATATTGAATTAGTTACCTCTCCAGAAAGCTTAAAAAATTTATCAACTAGTTTTATTTGTTTTTCAAAGAGAGTATATTTTGTTTTGCAAGAAAGAGATAATAAAATCAAACAGTGTTTTATAATAAAAGTTAAATTGAAATATATTACAAATTAAAGATCACAATAATAGCGTACCTAAATATTGAATATTGCCAAATAAATTCTTTGCAAATATCAGAAAAATTAATATTTACAAAATAAAAATTAAGAAATTCGCAAAACACATTCACCAAATTTATATGTCAATTAATTGATAGATTTCAAAATTATTCTGAAGAGAAGATTGGGAGGGTAGGTAAAAATGGCACAAGTGTATAAATGGGAAAAATAGCACATAAAGGAGAAACTCTTTGAGAATATATTTAAAAGGAAAGAAATTTGCCAATAATTATATCATTATTTCAAAGCATATAAGAATCCTTAGCTGTCTCCCTCCAAAACATGAGATTCTTCTTTTTTAGGCGATTACATGTGAATATTCTGAAAAAAATATTTTAGAATTTAAAATGGGGATAAAGTTTTCATATAAATTCTTATTAAAATGATTCCTTATTTCTCGGACATTGTAACTTTTTCGGCCAATATATTAATATCTATCAAATACGATCTCATCGTGCATCAAATGGATGTAAAAACAACATATCTTCATGCCGAAATTGACCATGAAATTTACATGAAGCAACTAGAGGGATTTGAAGTAAAATGGAAAACAGGCGAGAAACCAGTCTGTATGTTGAAAAAGAAATTCCTATACAGCCTAAAACAATCAGGCAGAAACTGGAACCAAACCCCACATAATTGCTACACCAAAAATGGCTTCACTCAGAATAAAGTGGATCCTTGCGTCTACATATGATACAGCAGTAAAGAACGAATCATTATCATGTCATGGTTTAATGATTTAATAATTCAGCTGATAACAACGGTTCACTAAACACTACCAAGCAGATGCTGATGTCCGAATTTGAGATGAAAGACCTTTGAAAGCTCCGGCATTTGCTAGGGATAGATTTTAACATAACCGAAAGCTATATACTCATGAGCCAGAAACAGTATGACAAAACTACTGGAAAGGTTCGACATGCCAAACTGTAAGCCTAAAATAAAACAATGTGAGCAAAAGTTGGATTTAACCGACAATAACCCCAACAACCTAATCGACCCCCCAAAATATTGTGGAGTCATCAGTAGCTTAATTTACTTGATAATCTGTACCCGACCAGATATAAGCTATATTGTTGGGAAATTATCCTAACATTTATCCAAACCGCAGGAACATCACTGGACAGTAGCCAAGCATGTACATAAAGGGTACTATGTGATATCAATTGTGCTATGCAAAAACGAATGATCAACTCCAGCTAATTGCATACAGCGATACTGATTGGGCATCAGATCAATGCGATAGATGCAGTACATCTGGCACTGTTTCAGCTTGACAAAAACTGCCCCACCTGTTTCCTGGAAATCGAAAAGATAACCTATGGTAGTGTTATCCACATGCAAAGCTGAATATGTTGCATTAGTAAAGACCACTCAAGACAGTATGTACCTCACACAATTACTTACAGAAAAGGACCGGTGTCAAAAATACACATCCATTAAGATATTTGAAGACAATCAAAGTACTATAGCGCTTCCCAGGGACCCTGTGCACGGACTAAGATGCAAACACATAGATATAAAATATCATTTTATCAGAGACGCCCTAAACGACGGTAACATAGAAATAATCTATTGCCCTACAACAGACATTATGACCAAGCCCCCAACTCGAGAAAAATTTAAAGGACTTTTAATCGGACACGGTCCGATGCTCTTACACATATATTTTATGCATATATAAATATACAAAATAACATTATAAGAGCAAGTGGAGACGTTGGAAGTCCAATAACCCATCTTATGATTATCTCCCTTTGAGTGTAAAAATTTCACAATCCTCTTTTTTTTGTGCCTCAAGTAAAAATTCTTCTCTCTATTCGTCCACAAGTGTTTATATTTCCTCCTTCGACTTTCAACTCGTTTCTTATCTTCATTCCACCAAAACTGCACCACTCAACACTCTTTTTTTTTTAATGGAAATAGGAAGTATAAATCATTAATTAGTGTTCAAAGCAAGTGGTCCATTTATTGACCAAGACACATTTAATTACTTCTAATGTTTTCGATAGAAAATTACTTTTCTAAAGATTTTTTTCTTTACTAGAAATAACTTATTTTATTATTTATATTTTTTCATTTCATTATTTTATTATTCATATTTTTTAATTCCATCATCCCTTTCTTTTTTTCTTTTTTTTTTTTTTTCCAAAAACCTGGAACTAAATATTTAAGTTTACTTCTTCAACCAATCAAAAATATCACAATTCATTTAAATTTATAACTTTATTATTTTGGACTGGCTTTTTAATATAATGCCTAGTGAAATTTTGAAATTTGGCATTTTTAAGCTTAACTTTATTCATTACTTTTTTCCTTTTTTAATTAATTTTGATTTTCATAAATTTTACAAGTTGCACTTTTTTTTGCATTCACGAACATACATAACAGACTTTTTTTCATCGAAATCAATGTAAATTACTTTTCTTTGAAATTTGTTCATTCTTTACTCTTTCTTTTACTACAAATGGTACTGGTTTCATCTTGAAAGATGCTAGATATCTCATAGTTCATCATAACCATCACTGTAGTTATTGTGTGAAATATCTGAGATACCTAAATTATGTCTGTGGGTCTGAAGGTCACTTTTTAAGCCAGCAGCTGACTTCCATTGCCTGTCACACATGTGTCAGACAAAGTCGTGTTGAAACAGAGTTCACTGAATTTGTTTTTGAAGTAGTATCTTTATGTGTAATAAAAAGCGTCCATTGTCAGGCTGAGCGCTTGCATTTCTTCAAACAGATCATACAAGAGGGTTCCAATTGAGGTTGGAAGTTTCTGCTTACTTCGTCTTCAGCATGTGCTTTTTTATTTGTTGTTAATGTAAGCAGCTTTCACAAGAGTAATCTGTTTACATGCTTCACATTTCCAACTGTATTCTTTATTAGGTAAAACTGACACATTATCTTTCCTATTGAACTCAGCATGTTCGCAAAGAAAGGGGACAGTAACTAGCTAAACAAAGATAAAAAAATAAAGAATGACTCCCGAGCAACGCCGAGTAAGTACAGTTAATTTAAAAATTAGATCGTTTAAACTTATAACATACCAATCAAATTTAAACCCTAAAATAATCGTCAGTAAGAGAAATGGCTGGTCTGTCATCACACTTCATCTTTTCTATCTTCGATGACTGCTGGAAAAATCTTTCTAGACTTACGTGATTATGAAAATTTTGTCCAAATCCAAACGCTTTTGAGGAGCTGGATTTTCTCCACCTTAAAAACCGATTTTATGTCTAACTTTAGCCTCACCAAGAGGCACAACTCAGAAAAGCTTTTATTTTGAGACATAGCAAGTTCAAAGGGAGATAACTTTTGTAATTCTTTCTCACCTTGAATTCCTGTCTCAATTTTCTTGCCTTCCTACAAGGACAAATATAGATATTATACCCGGTTTTGGGCCTAGAATATAGCAAAGTCTAATATCGCTTCTGTATTAAAGAAATTCTCCTGCTTTCAGAAAAAGAAAAAACTTCATTGTCTTCAATTCTGAACATGAGTACTTATTCGAAATGGAAATAGAAAGTATAAATATTTAATTATTGTTCAGACCAAGAGTTGTATTCATTAACTCAGAAGCATTTAAATACTTCTAATGTTTGCCATAGAGAATTAGTTTTCTAAAGATGTTTCCTTCTACTAGAAATAACTTATTTTATTATTTCTATTTTTTTATTCCAACAATACTCCCTTTCCTAAGATTTTTCTTAAACTCAGCATGTTCGATTCTGTCCTTTTCAAAGACTTTAGTTCAGGCTAACATTTTGCATCTTAGTTCTGAATATCTTGAAAACTTTAACATTGCCCCTTATGCATTCCTTGAGATGCTTCTCTGAACCGTGCTGATAACGTTTTCAAGTCTTAAGCTTACTATAAAACAACTTCTTAGGTAGCCTCACATTTTCCATACGAACAGCATGACCTGCTTAGCATAAATGGTTCTTCATGACCAACACTTCAGTGCTTAAACATTCAGCTTTTTTGAATATATATGTGTCAGGTGTAAGAAACTGCCACTTTACATTCAGAATTCACCTGAGATATTTCTGGTGGAATCTTTAAAGTTACTTTAAGTGTCGACATACATACATACATACATACATACATACATACATACATACATACATACATACATACATACATACATACAAACATACATACATACATACATACATGATGGCAGCGAATTCACCTTCGAACACTGCTATTAATTGATATAGCACAAAAAAAAAGATATACAGAAACGCCGTTTTAGGCTACAGCTTGCCTTTTTGCTATCAAGATACACGAGATGGTAAAAAGTGTATCCCATTATATATCAAATAATGCCTGCGTTTGAGGCTTTTTATAGTGAGGAAAGACTTTGCACCGAGACAATCCCACTCTCTAAACAACAGCCACATTGAACCAAAACGAAGAGCAAGTCAACATCATTGGATGCAGCAGTCATCGCAGGTTTTATATCAGAGTTGTCCTTCTCCTAGAGAGGTTGCCTTCACTACGGCTTACAGAGCCCTCTCCATCCACCATGCCATTTGATCCATGACTGGAACTTAGGTTGCTGGGCACCAGAGCATATTCGACACGCTGGTGGGTCATATATGCCACAGCTTACAGAGCCTAAGCTCCTCTGGAGGTTTCTGTCAGGGTTATCTCACCTTTAGCCTTTGGTTAAATAACCTTGGCCCACAAGGCAGTGGAGGTCCAGTTATACGGCGCAGGACACTCGCCATTCATCAGAGCCCCGTCTGCATGGCAGTAATCATGACGTGCACGTGGGGTTGATTTGTCTGGGAGAAGCACAGTATGACGCTAAGACATTTGTGTGACACACGTCCACACCAGACCTTGACCATACATGATGATTGCAACGTCTTGTCAGACGAGTGCCACTCCCTCAGACATTTAAAATCCATGAGCCCAAATGCCTGAGGGAGTATCTATACAAAGATGATGTTACAGAGTCTTAGCTTTGTACGACAGCTAAGTCTCTCTCTTGGTTCAAAATGTTGACTAGCCGCCTTCCTCACCAAACAAGTCTGGTGGGGGAACCAGTTTAGTCGCCGGTGACCCGACCATGAGGCAGGTAGTACTGGGTTACATGGTACCAGTAGCATATGACATGATCTGACAAAAAAATATACATGCATACATACATACATACATACATACATACATACATACATACATACATACATACATACATATGCATGCAAGTGCGATATTTCATCTGTTAATTTTATAAAAAGAAATAAGAAGCCAAGAACAAAAATTTTTTTTTTTTTTACACGGTGGTCACCACTTATCAAGGCCCGGAAGCCACTCATGGATAAGGGTTATTGCAAGTGGAAATGCATGCTGTTTATTATTATCATTATTATTATCATCATCATTATTATTATTATTATTATTATTATTATTATTATTATTATTATTAAATGATATGCTTTTAAATAGGATTTTAAAATATAAAGTTGCCCATTGCATTTTCCTTATAATAAAAAAAAAAATAATTGATTTTTTTAAATAAAAAAAATCACACTCATTCATTGAATGATCGACTGGGCGTGGATTATGTGTGCATCATTTGAATATGCACTTTTACTATATTTTTTAAATTCCTATTTTAGTCACCAACACAATATAGAGTTAAATTAGTTTCATTAAGTTGTTTGGAATCAATATTTCCAAAAAGTAATTTATTTTTAATGAAACCATATGCTATCAATTTATATATAATTTATATATATATATATAAATATATATATATATATATATATATATATATATATATATATAAATATATATATATATATACACACACACACACACACACACACACGCACACACACATATATATATATATATATATATATATATATATATATATATATATATATATATATATATGAAGACATATAAAAGGATCAAACACAAATTATATGTTCATCAACATCAACGTTTCGTCTTTATTCCAATTTTTTTTCTTCAAATCAATCATCCCGAGGAAGTCTTAGAATAAAGATGAAACATTGATGAACATATAATTTTTGTTTGTGCTTTTTTACGAGTTTAATAGCCAAAGGGAGGTAACTTTTGTAAAATTCTCGTTTTTTCATTTTTTTTTCTCTGCTTTATTCAGAGTTAATGGCCTTTCCTCTACTAATAAATTAAAAAGACCAGAATAATATTATGATGGACAGTTGGTGGTTGTCCGAAACCGAACCACACCCCATTTATTAAGCACATTACGTAATTTTTAAAAAGATTATATTTGATATTATGAAACAAATATCGTTCTATTTTAAAGTCAATAGTATTGTTATTAGTTATTTGATTTTTATATTTATTATTTGATTTTATATTTATATATTTAATAGATTTAATTTAAAACAGACTGTCATTATAAGATTTACCAACACAGAAGCGCCCCTATCTTATCAAGAACCTGCTGTGCATTTTATACGCCGGTTCTTTCTGCATTTGTAGTGATAAAACTTCTCAAATGCCCTTGTGATGTTAGGCAGTATAAGGATGTTAACTTTGATAAAAATTGGACTTCCATTTTTGTGTCCCCCTCCCCCAAATCTAACTATATTGCTTGAATTGATAAACTTCTTAAAGAAGTATATAAACTCAAGCAATATAGTTTTTAGGCAAGGGTACTAACTTTTACTAACTGAAATTGTAGATTTTACTCCTCATAGTATTATGAGTATACATAACTAATACGCGTTTAGTAATAATATAATAACATACTCCTCTAGTTTTAATATTTCGTATTTTTATCTCATAAAATTAAATCACTCTTATGATTAAATAAAACAATTCAGATAGTCTTATATTTAATTGTTACATTCTCTCCAAAAATACCTTATTCTCAATTTCGCATTAATATTACAAGTATTTACACGTGTCTTAACTCCTTAACTCGAATTTCTTTAGATTGACTCAGTTACCTTAATAGATGGCTTTAATAATACATAAATCATAAACTTAACTAATATTAGTATCATGTAGTAACGTCAAAAATTACATTTTTAGTCAATATCTATAATGCATGAGGGGGTCCTGGATATGACCTAAAACTATATCCGATGGTGAGGTCCCACCTTGCGAGCCTTGGGGAGTGTGGAGCCACCCTTTAATTGCTATTGCTCCCAGGTCTACTCTGACCCGGAGTGGTAGTACCTGTTAGGGTTCCAACTATGGGTTAAATAGAATCTGACTTTAAAAAAAAATATACTCCATTAAAAATCGTTCCTCAAAATAACTAGATTCGGCATTAAATAACCTGAAAAAGGTTGATATGCCGTAAAACAAAAACAACCAACCAACCATAATGCACGAGGCGCCTTCAATAAGTTTCCAGACTATTTTTTGTACAGAGATTTAAAATTGTTGTAGACTCTATGTCTAAACATATGGGATGCATCAAACTGCTTTTGAACCATTTTGTATGAATCGAACATTAGTTTTTGAGTGGCACAATATAGTTATTTTATTTATCTCTTCAGAAGATAAAACACAAGATCAGGTGGTGCGTTTATAAGCCAGTGCAAATCGATTCTGTTATACGAAAAAAAAAAAAAATGCATGAATCGGCCCGTTAGCATTTCCTGGTAGGAGTGTCCTAGGTCATAAACGATAAACAAACCCCTTCTTAAAGAGAAGATAAAGCCTGTGTGTAACGTTACACACATTTACACACATGTTAACATGTAGACACTCGGGCCCAGCACGTTGTCGACTCTGTTACCAAGAAGACCAATATAAGGAATAACTCGACTCACTTTTTTCCATTGAAACCACAATATTTATTTTCAGTTACTTTTCTGAATAAAACGTTATCCTTCTTTCTGACCTCTGTCTGGTCTGTGCACATGTTCTTCTTTTTATAATCTTTTTTTTTTCTTTCTCTTGCTATGACGTCACGTCGCATACGGCTCGGTCATTTGCATACAGCTGTCATATGTGCGTCTGAACTTTGTTACAGTAGTGGACATCCTGACGTTGAATATAGTCACTGTCGTACTGATTGCCGAAGCGTGTCTCTAACTGATACAAACAGAAATACTTATATGATACGAAAATACAACTATTTTATGAAGGGTAAGCACAGGTTGATAAGTATTTGTTATTTTTTTTCTTTTGCCTGTTTATATCAATATGTAAATAAATTGTAAATTATGAAAATTTGCCATTTTCTTCATATTGGTTATAAAATCGATCTGAATTCATACTATGATGTTAGGAGTTCCGAATTTTCTCGTGTAAATCATTTAGAGTTTCCTTTTACTAACTTAAGACATAATTTGTAATATTTTTAGTTTTTACTTTTACATTAAATTCTAACTGTTTTCAGTTCTTGAATAATCCAGTGTCGCATTCTAAAATTAACATTCTCTTTTGATTTAGGAACAAAAAATTAGCCATAATACTTGTGTCATTATGTAACGTACATTTTAACATGGATCCGACGTTATGTAAAAATGTTTTGCAAAGAAACAAAGTAAAAAAATCTAAAAGGCATTTATTAACGGTCGTTTTCTCACCAAACCATAGACACATAATTTTCCAAGCCAGCGACTATATGGGCGCATCCATGTGTTTCTCTCGGGTCAATTACCTGTTTACAAGTTCGCAGCTGGTATCATAAAAAACCTAGACACCTCAAAAGCATGTCGACCCAACCTCATCCCGGCTATGCTATTAAAAAAATGCTCCGCTGAGGTTGCTCCAGTTCTCTCCAAACCTTACAACAAATGCCTTAACGAATCTTGCTTTTCTGACTGCTGGAAAACCACTTCTGTGGTACCATTTTACAAGAATTCTGGTAAAAAAACTGACCCATTAAATTATCGCCTCATTAGCCTACTCCCGCTTTTCACCAAAATATTTGAGTCCTTAATTAATCAAGCTCTAGTCAATCTTCTTACAACTGCTAAACTCCTGACCGACAAGCAATATGGATTTAGGCAAGCCTGTTCCATAGCAGACATCTTAACTGTAATCTCTGAACGTATATACCGTTCACTGGGCAAAGCAGGGGAGTGTAGAGCGGTAGCCCTTGATACGAGGGGCGCGCAATAAGTAATGCCCCTAACCCATTTCCAGTTGTCTGATCTAGCTGAAATGTTGCATGCGCAATCATTTATATCTCTACGGGTTATGCGGCTAATTACAGCTCTGAACTAATTGTGGTTTCTGTTTTACAGGTGTTTGAACTGAGTCAGGTGTGAAATGGAGCCTGTTGAATGTCGAGCAGTGATCCGGTTTTTGTATTTGAAAGGACGCACATCACAGGAGACTTTTGATGAAATGAAAGAAACTTATGGTGATAATGCCCCATAATATGACCTTGTAAAACGCTGGCATCGTGAATTCAAGCATGGCCGGAAGTCTGTGGAAACAGCTCCCAGACCTGGTCTCCTCCCTTCTGCCATTGATGTCCGTCAAGTTGAGGCTGCAATTTTGTAAGATCGGCGCATTACTATTGGCCAAATAACCCAAGATGTCAAGATTAGTACAGAGTCCGTGGAAACTATCATTCATGACCATTTGCATATGCATAAGGTGTCTGCCAGATGGATTCTAAGGTTGCTCACACCATTCCAGAAGCGAGAATGCGTTGAGTGCTCGAGGATGAATTTGGAAATGTGCCAAGAAGATGAGTCAAAGTTTTTCAAAAGATTGATTACACAGGATGAAACCTGGGTCCATCACTATGACATAGAGACCAAAGCCCAGTTAATGCATTGGACGCACTTGGACTCACCACCCCAAAAGAAGGCAAGGGTGCAGCCCTCTGCTGGCAAGGTCATGCTCACAGTCTTCTGGGACCAGGACGGAGTAATGATGACAGATTTCCTGGCAAAGGGTACCACAATTACAGGAGCCTATTATGCTTCACTTTTGAGGAAATTAAGGGAAGCTATCAAAATCAAGAGGCGGGGCAAGATCAGCAAAGGTACGCTCCTCCTGCAGGACAACTCGCATGTCGCCAGATCAGAATCACGGGCGTGTGGTTATGAAATCACCCCCATCCTCCCTACTCTCCTGACCTTGCACCCTCTGACTTTCACCTCTTCCCAGCCATGAAGTTGTTTTTGAAAGGAAAGCGTTTTCCAGATGATGCAGCCTTGATTTCTGAAGTCACGTCGTGGTTGTAGGACCAACCTAGGGTGTTCTACAAAAACGGTCTCCAGAACTGCATCAAACGATGGGAGAAATGCATAACTCTGGGTGGTTCCTATGTAGAGAAAGACTAATAACTGTGCCAAGTTTCTCTACTGCTATGGGAAGTGGGTCAGGGGCATTACTTATTGCACACTCCTCGTATATCTAAGGCTTTTGACATGGTATGGCACGATGGTCTACTACGGAAAATTAGATCATATGGTATCACTGGAAGAATACATAATGTAATTAAATCCCTCTTAAGTAAGAGAAAAATCCAGATTGTTCTCGACAGCGTACATCTAAACAATATGATATAAATGCGGGAGTACCTCAGGGGTCTATCCTCGGACCTTTATTATTCCTGATATTCATAAATGATCTCCCTGATAAAATTGTTTCTGAGATGGGTATATTTGCTGATGACACCACTCTCTATAACAGGCACGAGGGGAAAACAAATGAACACATATCTAAGGAAATGGCAGAAACACTAGAGGATGACTTCCAATCTGTAGTGGAATGGGGACAAAAATGGATTAAGATTAAGCTTGTTTCTTTCAATAACTATAAGAAACCTTCACTACCACCAATAGCAATGGCCAAGAACACATTACCTGAAAGCACTTCCTTTAAACTCCTCGGCCTAACATTTACAGGGAATATGAACCGGAGCAGGTACATTTAGAGGATTGCCAAGGCTGCTGCAAAGAAGGTGGGTTCTCTCTATCATGCTAGAAAACTACTTACGCCTGAAAGTATCCTGTACCTCTATAAGGCCACCGTTCGCCCATGTGTGGAATACTCTTGTCACATTTCGGCTGCTGCATCTGTTACTTGTCTCTCACTGCTTGACAGAGTTCAAAAGAGGACGGGTTGCAAACCTGATAGGTCTTGAACTGTCATCTAAGATTCAGCCTCTGTTCCATCGACGAAATGTTGCATCCATCTGCCTGTTCTACAAGTACTTTAATGGTGAATGCTCTGATGAACTACAAGCACTTGTACCCCCTCGACGTGAACACCCCCGACAAACCTGACAAGCAGCTAAATCCCACCCCTTCACAGTAGAGAGCCCTAAGTGTAAGAAAGTCTGCTACTCCAATAGTTTCTTCTCCAGAACCGCTAGACTTTGGAACTCCCTTCCGGGATTCTGCTTTCCCAACTGTACTGACATGCAGAAGTTCAAGTGTAATGTGAACAGATATCTTGCTAATCATCTCCCTTTATAATTCCCCTGCAACTTATGTCCCCAATAGTAGCCCCCTACTTCAAAGTGGCACTGTGCCTTGTTTGGGGTGAAAATTGAATTAAAAAAAAAAAAAAATAAATAAATAAACTGCTATGTCTGCAGCTCGCCCAACAACACATGGTAATTCGTCCATTTTATTTATTTATTTTTTTGTTAAAAGTTTTGATTGCATCTTATTTTTAGAATTTCTCTCTCGCATCGACACGTGCTTCCAAGCGGCCACCACATGGTTCCAAATCTCTCTCCACTTTTTCTTTCTTTCCTTTTCCTCCGCTTTGACGTCATCTGAATTGCATACGTGTCATGTCTACTACGTGTTAACGGCTCTGTTACGTTTAAACTGTAATTAAAGTCATAAATCACATGATATTCGGCAGTTTAGCATAAAGGCACCAGAATTACTTTCGAATTCTTACAATACGAACAAACCACTTTCATTTGCAATCGATAGATCTCAATTGACATCAATCATTGTACAAAAAATTAAAAAATAAAAAATAAAAGAAAACAAAAGATTTATTTATATGTCGTCTGAATGTTTGATTAATACATCTTTAAACCTGAATATGGTGGTAGATGGTTTCAGAGAGCAAATACAGAGAGAGAGAGAGAGAGAGAGAGAACACTTTTGTTGCGACAAAAGCGACGATCATACATCTTTGCATCTTTGCGTGTAACATGGAAAATGCTACAAGGTGTTGGGGTAAAAATGACACTACAGCTAGATTTATATTTCTGTTGGTGATGCTATATGGCAGAATCAAGTTTCTTCGCATTCTTCGTAGCTCGAGTGTGGATAGATTTAATCTTTGATTCTTTTCCTGATATGATAACACTTAACAAATAATGGCTGAGGTGCGGTAAGTATACTTATGGGCTGGAAGAAATTTTGAAGCATTTAGTTACAAATGTCAAATATAATATATTAACAATTATTTTGAAGCATTTAGTTACAAATGTCAAATATAATATATTAACAATTATTTTGAAGCATTTAGTTACAAGTGTCAAATATAATATATTAACAATTATTTTGAAGCATTTAGTTACAAATGTCAAATATAATATATTAACAATTATTTTGAAGCATTTAGTTACAAGTGTCAAATATAATATATTAACAATTATTTTGAAGCATTTAGTTACAAGTGTCAAATATAATATATTAACAATTATTTTGAAGCATTTAGTTACAAGTGTCAAATATAATATATTAACAATTATTTTGAAGCATTTAGTTACAAGTGTCAAATATAATATATTAACAATTATTTTGAAGCATTTAGTTACAAGTGTCAAATATAATATATTAACAATTATTTTGAAGCATTTAGTTACAAGTGTCAAATATAATATATTAACAATTATTTTGAAGCATTTAGTTACAAGTGTCAAATATAATATATTAACACTTATTTTGAAGCATTTAGTTACAAGTGTCAAATATAATATATTAACACTTATTTGGAAGCATTTAGTTACAAGTGTCAAATATAATATATTAACAATTATTGATTAAATTAAAGTTTAGAGGCAAAAGTAACAGACTATTATTCATTTTTGCTATTTAAAGGACAATATTACTGTCGTATAAAAAACATCATAAATATGTTACAACCCGGAATTAAGGATTTTAGTTCCGTGATCATTGTAGCGTTTCACTCCATCTTAATATCCATCATTGGGCAGTGTCCGACGCATTCCTTTAATCCACATCGGAGGATGCCTTGCTTAGGGGCCGTTTGTGAGGATGAAAGCGATATTCTACATGTCTGCGCCACAGAAACACGGAACATCCTGTACATAGTGCCACTCGTGCAGGTTGTTCCATATTTTGGCAACCTTTGCTTGGACTCGGTTGAGTGTTTGCCACCGTTTCCAGGGAAAAAGTGCAGAGCCTGCTGGGAGAAGAGTCTCGTTGTTGTTGTTGTCTTAAACCATTCGACCAACACAGGCGGAAGGACGCTGGTGTTGTTTGTCCGAGGCATGCGACATTGATAAAACTCTTGTGGGGTGATAGTCACTGCAGCACCTCTTTATGTCCAAATAGGGGATGACAATTGTTGTTGTTATGCTTGTCACGCTCCGCCTTTATCATCTCAATGGATCTGCGGCGGAACAAATGGCAGGTTGATTGACTTCAGGCTGCCCGTAATCGTCTTGCGTGCCTTGTTGAGCAGAACCGTGGCTACCGAGAAAGAAGGCCGATGCATATGACAGCGTAACGTCACTTCCTAAAGTTGTAGGTATAGACAGCTTCCGGCATTCAACCACGTGGTCATGCTAACAGGCATAAAAAATATGGCTACCAATATGTGTTACCGATCGTCCATGTATGTTTTAAAGAGAGAAAAAAAAACAATTCTCCATTCGGATAATAATTATTATAATTGCACACTTGCGATAATTTTAATCAAAATATCGTAAGTGAATTCGTGTTTGAACTTTTATTTTTATCGGAGAAAGTCAAATATTTCATTTTATTTTTTTTTTTTTACTGCAAAACAAACAATTTTTATACAATATTTTTCAGTCCGTTCTTTTAATAATAAATAAAACTTTTCACTGAGTATTTTCAAATATTTTAAAGTAAGCATTTTTCACGACAGTTTTTTTTTTTTTTTACGATCGATGAATTATCACTATTTTAGCACCGGGCGTAATTTATTTATTTGAAATATATTTAAAACTTCAATTTTTTGTTTTTTTATAACATTTTAACTGTAAATAATTTACATGACGGGTTTGTTTTACTATACACATAGATTCGAAAAAGTTGTCAAAAAACAAATATATAACAAATATATAACAAATAAATGTTATCAAAGGCAAGATAAGTTACTTTTCTACCAAACATGCCGACATTTTTCTTTTTAAAATGTATCGATAAGCATGGTATGATTTTCGAAGTGATTACACGTTTTAAAGTGAGTAAAACAACTAAAAGCCTTTCCAGATAGGTAGAAGAGTAACTTATCTTGCCTTTGATAACATTTATTTGTTATATATTTGATTTTTGACCACTTTTTCGAATCTATGTGTACGGTAATACAAACCAAAATTTAATTTAACTTGAAAATAATATTTAAAATACACATGCGTATACTGCGCAAGCACCCTTATAATAATAATAATAATAATAATAATAATAATAATAATAATAATAATAATAATAATAATAATAATAATAATAATATTAATAATAATAACAATAACAATAATAATAATAATAATAATAATAATAATAATAATAATAATAATAATAATAAACTGGTGTAGATGATATCGACTGACGCCACACCACCAACTAGTTGTGAAGGGCCAGGGAGGATGGAAAGACCGAGATGAGAGAGTACTGACCAAATCTCCACTGGAAGTGTGCAGTTCAAATCTGGTACCTTGAGGAAACACCAATGGCTGATGCCAACGAGAAATCAGTGACAACGGCTGTTGCGATAACATGTAATCATCTGCACAAGTGGTCAAGAGGTGGAGAACACTGGAAATCTGGAGAGACTTGTTGTCACTTGGTCTCCGGGGAACACCACAGGTTACTGCCAGTGAGCGATGACTGATGATGGCCTGTGAGACAACTTATATGCTACACTTTTTGATGAAAAACATGGGAAGAAAATGGACATAGAAGAACAGAAAACCAAAACTTTAAATATAATTTCTGTATATAAAGTAATAGTTATTTAAATATTTCAACATATAATCTTGTGGGCCAAATCCGGCTTCCCAATAAGGGGCACTCTGGATAGGAACAAAAATAATCTCAGTCATGAAAGATTTTTCCTCCCCCGACCGAGGACAGAAAAGTTAAAGTGTAGCATCAAAACAGATACTACACTGATCTTGTTCCGAAGGCCAAAAAATATTTGTTTAATGTTTCTTTAATTGTTTGCTCCCTAAATTCATAATTCAGTTTTATCAGTATTAGAATGTATATTGCTTTAAAATTACTTAATTTTACATATATAATATTTATATTTTATATTGAATAAAGTTCAGTTTAAGTATTAATCAAACTGTGTTCCTTTTTCTTTTTAGAAATGTTTTATTGCTCTTTTTCAATATAGTACTGACAGTCTGACAAATCTTACCTACATTGCCTGTAGACATGTTTCAGTTAACAGGCCATCTTCTTACTCCGTGGCCGTGGCAGAACACATAGCAAGCCTTCCTATGACGTCTCTGTTAACCTTTCAAGAGACCGATTGCTGCATTACACCCATTTTGACAAAATAAATAATAAAATAAATAAATAAAATAAAATAAAATAAAAAAAGAAAATCCAATGGTGATAAAAGGGTAGACCTTCGGTCCTGGAGATGCCCCCACTATTCAAAATTATCAGCTTCAATGCTGGAGGCCTGTTGCCAACAAAAAGACTTCCTGGTCAATTGCAAGGCTAACGTCCTGTGCCTTCAAGTTAATTGATAAAATTAAAAGATAAATAAATAAATAAATAAAAGCTGCATCCCTTATTTTTTTTATTATTTTTATTTTTTTTTTCACTGACAAACTGAAATTGGTGTCCCCTGACACTAGAATTATTACAGTGTGAAACAGTAAAATTTCGAATTATCTCCCTTACATTCGGTGCTGGTGCTCAAATGTCCTGCATTAATAGTTCAAAAAATTATGTATTCATATATCCTACCTCCAGCGACGGATTAAATAGTCGTATAGGCGTGACCTTCAGTCTATTATGGTTCTAGTTTGAAAAAGAAAATAATAATTTGCTTTAAATATTAAACTTTCCATTTCTTTACTTTGTGATAAAAACGCATTTTGGCCAATTTCTAAAATTCATCATTGTGCTGCTGAGGGAGATAACTCTATTTTACTAAGAGATTCGTTAATTTTACATACGAGGCTTTAAATTTCGAGGAATTTTGTTTGCAATACCTTTTTTTTTTTTAATTAAGAAACCGCAACTTCGATAAATTATAAGAAAAGAAAGATTCGACTACTCATTAAAAAAAAAAAAAAAAAAAAAAAAAAACAACCAGCTCAATGACCAGCTCAATGACCAGCTCAAAGACTTGGATTCTAACACTTGTAAATTAGGACAATTAACCGGCTTCAAGCAAAATACATTTTACGGAGTTGACTCATTTGATGAATTTTTGTTCTTATAATTAGTGACTATGTCAACCAATGAGACAACTTTAAAGTTCAATTACGATTTGCTATTTCCTTCACTTTTGTAGATCACTTTTGCGGCATTTTGTATTTTTCATATTAGTCGTTTAGAGTTATCTCCCTTGGACTTGAAGCGTAATTTATAAGACCTAAGTTTTATTTCGACAGCACGTTCGACCCTTTCTGATAATTTAGAAATAAAAATGAGCTATAATTTTGTACTGGTAAATCTTTAGATGACTTTCAGCTAAAAAAAAAAAAAATAAATAAAATGAAATAAAATAAAATAAAATAAAATAATGATATCGCACTTTCTTCAGTTGATTAACGTAAAAAAGTAACAAAACAAATAATAAAATAAACTAAAATAAAAATAACAAAAACAACAACAAAAACAAAAATAAATGGACCGTACTGGCTTTAGTTGATTATGAG